>NC_084661.1:4907500-4930000 GCF_019802595.1 Syngnathoides biaculeatus
TGAGGGTTTATTCAATTGGATAACATTTACAAAGAAAACTACAGTCAAAGTAATCCCAAGTGATGGTGGATGGAAGTGAGGCTATAGGAGCTAGCATCACCCTACAGCCGCAACTCGTACGTAAATATTAACTACTGCTTTACTTATATAAATAATCTACTGTATTACCAATAGGTGGCACAGTGGTGGAGCTGTAGTTCAAATCCTGTCCCTGCCTGTGTGAAGTTTGCATGTTCTTCCCGTGCCTGCATGGGTTTTCTCTGGGCACTCCAGTTTCCTCCCACATCCCCAAAAAATGCATTCATTGGAGACTCTAAATTGCCTCTGTGTGTGATTGGGAGTGCGCCTATTGTGTGTCTCTATGTGCCCTGCAATTGGCAGGCAACCAGGTCAGGGTATACCCTGCCCCACCCCAATGACAACTGGGATTGGCTCCTGGCACTCCCCCGACCCTTGCGAGGATAAGCTGCTGATAAAATAGATGGATGGATGGCATCCATCCATGTGTATTGTAACATTCCTTTACAGTATTTTAGCATTTGTCATTAACAAGACAAATGTATATTACAAGAGACACATGCATGAAAATGGGATTCTACAGTACAAGAAAAAGAGATCCAAAAAATCTATTGTGTAGAAATACTGAAGATGAAGATTATTTGTATTCTTCTGTGAAAGGAACCTAAGCATTTGCAGAATGCTTGTCACTCCACCAATCACCTCGGGGGAAGGTTTGAGACAAAAAAACAATTGCCACCTGCACATGGCGTCACTTGATTCCGGTGATTAGCCAACAAAAAAAAAACTACTGTGCGGTCACAGCAGGTGACACTAGAGAATGGTTGACTTAGAAAGACTTACAGCTGAGTATGATTTATGAAGTGGAACATGACTCCAGAACCCAATTCAGACTACTCTCCTCAATTCAGACTACTTGCGTCCTACATTTGTAAGTTTTTATTTTATTTATTTTTTTACAATACTGTACCCCGGTTCTGCTCAAAGTTAGATGGGATTGGCTCCAGCACTCCTGTGTCCCTTGTGAGGATAAGTAGCTCAGAGGATTGGATGGCTGGATGGATGGATGGATGGATGGAAGCTTCTGGAAGAGTTGTCAGTAACTTATTGCCAACAGTGTTTTTAACTGTATATGTAAAGGATAGCATATGATACTGATATAACGTGCCATTTTTATTGTTAAAAGTTATTAAAGTTAAAAATAGCCCTCTAAATGCAAATTTCATGAAAGGTTTTGCCATAATGGATTGAAAGCATCACAAATGTCATCATTCATTATTTAATTTCCTCTGCAATTTTTGTAATATATATACACGTGTGTGTGTGTGTGTGTGTGTGTGTGTGTGTTGTGTGTGTGTGTGTGTGTGGTGTGTGTGTGTGTGTGTGTGTGTGTGTGTGTGTGCGTGCGCATGCAAGTATGCGTGTGTGTTCTCTCACCTGATCCATGGTGTTCAGAGAGACCTGGGGTGACTTCCAGTTCGTCGCAAAGCTTGTTAAAGTGGAAGATGTGGTTTTAGCTAAAAGTGGGGAGGTCTTCACACATGGATAAACACACACAGACACACACACACAGCACAGCACACATGCATAGCAAAACACCTCAGGGTCAAAACAAATGAGCTGTGCACATCAACTCACATCACCGATTCTTTTCCTTGGCTAACATTACCTCCTCCTCTCGCCCTTATCGGAGGTGCTATTTTGGTTTCTTCAAATCATAATGGTAAATAATCAGTTCAATTGTTATGCAAAAGGAATTCATCTTATTATTTGTATATACCTTCCATTCTCCCGTCTTCGCCAGATATCTAGCTGGTGGAATCGTGGCCTCACACTGCTTTTCCTTTGCCTCTCGCTTTGTCAGTGCTGTCTCTTCTCATTTAAATCCCACAAGCTTTTTTTCTTTCTCCTGTGCTTTAGACGGCATTAGCGACAGAATGGGATGAGGAGAAGGATCAGGGGGATCGAGTGCATGTACCACGTGACATGATAGTAAAGTGGTATTCCCAGCTGTCACACTCACGCAACCAGATCTTAATAATTTTTTAGTTAATTTAATTTTAGTTTTAAAAAAGCAAAAAACACAACGACATGTTTTTTTACTGGGTAACACTGACCCATCAACAACATGGAAAGTGTAGGAAGGGGAAGCTTGGACATCGTGGCAGGAACGGGCAGCTGTACGAGAGCCATGGAAGAATCACTGGAGACAAACGCAAGGGTTGCATGTGGTTGAGGTAATTGATAAGGAGTCATGAATGCTGGCCTATGTACCACATATTACATCAATTATCTGGTGCTGATTTGCTGTCTCTTGGCTGAACTATATCCAGGTACTGATGGGTGTTCATTTTTAACAGGTGGACTGCCAAGATGGTACTGATTGCTGGGGTGAGGAGACAGAAGGTTGGGGCCCAAAGCACCACCCGAGCTCCAAATGGGGATCTTGAGGGCACGGACTATGACAAATCCTGTGCTGCAACCTCTGCGCTGTACAGCTGGAAACTCCCACTAAACAACAACAGAAATGGCTGGATGCGTTCACTACACAGGCCCATCTCAAGAATATACATCCATCCATTTTCTTCGCCACTTATCCTCACGAGAGTGGCGGGAGTGCTGGAGCCTATCCCAGCTGTCAATGGGCAGGAGGCAGGTTACACCCTGAACTGGTTGCCAGCCAATCGCAGGGCACATCGAGACAAACAGCCGCACTCACAATAACACTTAGGGGCAATTTAGAGTGTCCAATTATTGTTGCATGTTTTTTGGTTGAGGGAGAAAACCGGAGTGCCCGGAGGAAACACGCGTAGGCACAGGGAGAACATGCAAACTCCACAGAGGTGGGGCCGCGATTGAACCCGTGACCTCAGAACTGTGAGGCCAATGCTTTCCAGCTGATTCACTGTTCCAACATCTCAATATTATAAATGCATTTACATCATTGAGATGGGAGACTCTTCCTTTTTATCGTATCAAGAAATGTGTTGGATTTGTACTTTAAGATTGTCTGAAAGGCATCCCACATTATTGAGGTCAAGTCAGTGGAGCGAATGTTGTGCAGAGAGAAATGATTGGAAAATGAATGGCGCCATCCAGTGTACACTACATATAATGTACGCTGTTGTCCTATATTATTACAAAACATACATACATCCATTTTCTACACTAACGGTGGACATAAGTCTACACTATACAACCCCAGTTTGAATGCCAAGTTTCTCCAAAAATGAGACCAAGATAAATTATTTAAAAACTTTTTCACCAATAGTGTGACATTTACCAACTTAACTGAAAAAAAAGAAATGTTTTAGAGAGGGGAAATAAAAATAAACACACTAACTGGGTTTTACAGTTTCACATTGGAGCAGAGTAGTGTAGAGTAGTGGGGGATGGAGGGGCCAAATATTCCATTCAAGTAAGAGTACTGATAGTTTTGAATAATATTGTTCAAGTAAAAGTAAAAAGTAGCCGTCCAAATAATTACTGTTATAAGAGTAAGAAAGCAGCCAGTGGGGAAAAAAAGTAAAACTAAACTAAATAAAATATGAATGTGCAAATTTGGATATTGCTGACCAGGTTAGTCAAAAACTAATAAAATCTTTGTAAAATAAAGTCTTTGTAAAATAATACTTTTAGGCAATTGGGCAAATACTTTAGGCTCATCAGGCTGAGACAAACACAGGACCAAAACTGTTGTGGATAGAAAAAGTATACACACCCCTGTTATAATACAAGGTATTTGTGTTGTAAAAGAATTTTAAATCATTTTGAAACTTCTCATCTTTAATTTGACCTACCTTTCCTTCTTCTTTCGGCTTGTCCCTTTCGGGGTTGCCACAGCGTGTCATCTCAGATGAACGCACATATGTTTAGCACAATTTTTACGCCGGATGCCCTTCCTGACGCAACCCTTCTCAGGGAGTGGGGGCCCCAGTGGGATACGAACCCACAACCCCTGGTTTTCCAAACCAGTGCTGATAAATTTTATTTTTGTATATTTTTGAGAGGGGAGATGAAATCAAATAAATATGAATGTGTTTGACTTGGACTCGATGTTTAACTTGCTGCCTAGTTAGATAAATAACATAAAAGAAATCTGTATCACAATCCGAAAGCTAGTTTATTTTTCCATAGTATGATTTAAATAGTCTGCATTGTCTATATTTCCAAACAAAATCATAAATCCAACTTCGCTGGCATCCTTACAGCTCTCCCGGACCTGGTTCTGAGAGTAGGAGTAGATGGTGGCTCTGGAAGGTTCTGCGGCGGCGGTTCCTTTGTCAGTTGATCTGAACCGCTCCTCTGGGAAGTCTCCACCGGAATGGGGCAAATCTGCTTCGGCGAGGCTCTCATGGGCGTCCGATGACGACGGTTTCGTCTCATGGTTCCGTGGAGTCCATCCACTAGATACGGACGTGGGGTAGCATAATCTGTTCCCAGACCCCCAAGATTTCTCCAAGTTGCATAAAGGGTTTGTCTGGTCACCTGCCGCCAAGTCATCAATTAAGTTGAGGCGAACAACAATGTCAAAGTGCTCCTTCCGAAGCTCACGAAGGGTAAGGTGTGTAGTCGCGGTGATTTTTAAACACCTCCTGAAGGGCCATTTCGTATACATTTTTATAAAGTTTGAAATGACTTGCTAGTCCATGGGCTGGAAGAGAGGGTTTGTGTTAGGTGTGAGGTACACACTCTAATGAAGGAAAATTCCTCCAGGATATCATCTTCAAAGTTGTGCAAGTGGGCAGGGGCATTGTCAAGAATGAGGAGGTACTTGAGGGGAAGATTGTTGTCTTCTAGGAACTTCTTCACAGCAGGGCCAAAAACTAAGATCATCCACTCAAAAAAAAAAAAAAAAAAATGTCAGATGACCCAGGCCTTAGTATTGGCCCTTCACATGACTGGAAGTTTCTCCTTTAGGATTTTGTGACCTTTGAATGCCCTGGGATTTTTAGTCAGACACCAGCAGGGGCTTAGTTTTACAACTCCCACTGGCATTGGCACAAATAGCAAGTGTAAGCCAGTCCTTCATTGGCTTATGGCCTAGCAGTTTCTTCTCCTCCATTGTTATAAATATTCAACAAGGCATCTTTTTCCAAAATAGGTGAAGTAAGAATAATTTTATTGTGTTGTTTTTCCATAATTAAAAGATGTTTCGCAATAGCTTTGTATAACCTAAAAGACGATCGCAATAGCTTTGAATAACCAGCAATGTCATAAAAGGATGTTTGGATAACCAGCAATGTCATAAAAAGATGTTTTTGTGTTATATGATGTCGTGCAACGCCATTTGTTGGTAACAAAGAATAGTGTGGCGTCAGGCGGGATGAATTGGCCACTCAACCCTCCTTCCACACACGCTTAGAGTATAAAAGGAGAACTTTAGATACTCTCGGTAGAGTCTGCTGCGGGTTGCGTACGGATGCCCAGCCGGTATTGAAGCTGCTCTCTACCTGGAGTGTTGGCTCTCCCTCCTATTGGCGCACGGTAAGAGCTGGATATTCTTCTAAGAGCTGATTGGATATTACTTAGCTTCATACCACGTGATTTGTGCTTGTGCTTGTGTTACCATTTCTGTGTGGGACCAATAAAGTGCCAATTGTTGGTAGCCAGAAGTGTGTCTTGTCTTCATTTCTGAGTGCCTATCTCCGACGAACCTATTAAAATTTGATACCGAACTCCTGAGCGAGGTATCAGAAATGTTTTAAAACAATAGGCCAGTTTCGTCACAATTGAAAACTTGGTGTGGAAAGTAGCTTTCTTCCAATGCCAATTGTTCAAATTTCCGAATAATTTCTTTCGCCACCTTTTGGTCTGCACTCGATACCTCGCTATGCCTAACAACGTAGTGAAATTCATTCCTCCTCTTGAATTTTTCAAACCACCCACGCAATGCCCTAAATTCCAGGTGTAGCTCCTGTTCCAAAATTTCCTCACTGCCATCCTTTTCCAGGAGTCATTAATTATGGTGGTTGCTTTTTCACAAATTATTTTCTCCGTCACTGTATCTCTGGCTATCTCCTTTTCATTTATCCAAAGGAGTAACAGCCTCGCCACACAAACGAAGGAATTGCATCATAGCTAAAGATTGACATCCCTCCTAGCCAATGTGATGGCAGGAAGATACTACTGCAATAGCTAATGGAAGAGCAGCTCTATCGCAGCACTTTCAAACTAAGATACAGTACAGGATGTTTATGTTTGATGGAACCCAGGGCCTATTTTTTCCTTTCGTATCTTGAATTTCCTTCGTTACTCGAGACAAAATTTTTCCAAGGAGGCTTTGCGTAACCAGAATTTTTCATTAGTAGAGACATTCGTAAGTAGAGGTATGACTGTATCAGAATCCGAAAGCTAGTTTATTTTTCTATAGTACGAATTAAATTATTTTTCATGTCTTTTGACTTTGTACTGTAAATATCTGATGACCAAAAAAGTTTGTAGATGAAATTTGTCGCGTTATTAAATAACAGACGTGAGTCCACTGTATCATTCAACGTCCGTGATATTTATTTTGCTTTTCAACTGCCAACTCCCTAACTCACTTCCTTTTCGTCACCCCGTGATGCCGTCAACACAACCACACCACATCTCCCCTTTCTAGAGTCATTAAGGAAGACTGCCAATGATTCAACAGACATTGAGGGTTATTCTGCCTCGTGGCTGGAAGGTCTGCTCCTGTCTGTACCTGTCCCCGACAGTCAAGCACACACATAACCTTTTAGCCTGAGCTTGAACAATTGACTTCAACAAATCAAGAACTCAACCAACAATCCTGCAGCTAACTAAACATTTACATTACAAAAACAGTATGAATCACATCACATTTCAACATTTCTCTTTTTTTTTTTTTGTTCCTGCATTGTCTCTATCTCCAAACAAAATCATAAATCCAACCTCACTGGCATCCTTACAGCCCTACCGGACCTGGTTCTGAGAGTAGGAGCAGGTGGTGGTTCTGGAAGGTTCTGTGGTAGTGGTTCCTCTGTCAGTTGACCTGAACCGCCCCTCTGGGAAGGCTCCACCGGAATGGACAAACTCTGCTCCGGCGAGGCTCTCATGGGCGTGAGATGACGGCAGTTCCATCGACTAGATATGAACGTGGGCTGGCGTGTCCACTGATGTTGGCCCCGGCTGTTCCTTGATCGTTGAGCCACACCTCCTGTCCTGGCTCCAGTGCCTTGAGGTTCCGTGCACAAAGCCGCTTCTTATAGCGTTGCGCATCTTTCACTCGCTTCTCATTTTCCTTAACCGAACAGCTTCAAGATTTTGAATAGCTGGACTCAGCAAGGCAGGAAGAACGGGCACTGTCGTCCGAAGCCTCCTTACCATGACAAGCTGAGCTGGACTAAACCCATTCTCCAAAGGGGTATTCCTGTAAGCGAGTAAGGCCAGATAGGATTTGTCTGCTTTCTTCAAGAGCCCTTTCACGGACTGAACCGCTCGTTTATTGCCTTGTGGGTATCTTGGTCTGCTGGTGACATGACAGAACCCATAGGACTTTGCAAACTCTGAGAAAGCCACTCCTGAAAACTGTGCCCCCCCCATCCGAAACGAGAAGGTCTAATATCCCGTGACGTGTGTAGATTGACTTAAGGTGATTGATCACGTCATTTGACCTTGTGGATGTCAGTAGTGCTATCTCCACATACCTAGACATGTAGTCCGCAACCAGTAGGTAGGTCTTACTCCCGAGCACAAACGAATCCGCTCCCAGCTTCTCCCATTGTTGGCCTGGGTACGGTGATGGCATCATTGGCTCTCTGTGGTCCTGCCTCTTCTTGCAGCAATGCCGGCAATGTTACTGGGTGTTGTTGATAAATGCCTTTTGCTTTGCATCGTGGACATTTACATTGCACTCATAGACATGGCGCCAAACTGTATTTATTGACATTGATTTTCTGAAATGTTTCTGAGCCAGTGTGGTGTTATCCTTTACACATTGATGTTGGTTTTTGATGCAGTGGTCCCTCAGGGATCGAAGGTCATGGGCTTTCACTTGCTTAAGTTTATCAATTTGAACAGTAAATACCTCCTCTATATAGTGTATTAAGTTACAAATATTTCACATTTGTGATTTACTTACCACTTAATTGGAATTGCAGTTATATATAATTGTTGTACGTTGTAGGCTAACATTTTTTTTTTTTTTTAAATCTTGAAATTATTTGTCTTGGTCTGGTAAGTGATGGTGTAGTAATACAGGTTTGACTTTGATGTGGGCAGCTGGGATAAATTCCGGTTCAGTAATGGTGTCAATATGTACCCTGCAACTGACAGGCAACAAGTTCACGGTGTAGTCTATCTTTTGCCTGAAGTCTGCTGGGATAGGCTACAGCACTCCTGCAGCCCTTGTGAGGATAAGGGGCTTGGAAGATGGGTGAATGGCTAAAATCTTGTTCCACAATGATGCATGCCATCTTATAACTGGTGCAAGGCTGTGTTCTGTTTGTTTTGTATATCGCAAAAGTGTGACTTTTTTTCAATAGTCACCTTCATTATGAATAGTAGTATGATTGCCTTGTTTGATCGTGTTAACAGAAATACAGTGGTGCCTTGGTTCTCAAACAATTCGTTCCTGAAGGGTGGTTGAAAACGAAAACGTTCGAAAACTAAAGCACGTTTTCCCATTACAATGAATGGAAAGTTAAATAATGCATTCCATGCCTAAAAAAAAGTTTATGCGATTTTTTTTTTAGCTTTTCCTGATAATAAACTGCATAGTAGAAATACGTGAATAGTTTAAATAATTTATATAATTAAATCATTTCAGAAATATATTTTTTGCTTAAAATGTATTAGCCTAATAGAGTATGCTCGGCTGGGAGTGTGTTGCCGTATTTCTAGCGACCCCCAGACTTGTAAACCTTTTATTAACAAAAGTGCAAAATAACTTTTGTTTTTTTATTTGCACAGAAAGTACGTAACGTAAAAAAAAAAATAACTTGCAATTAGAGGTAGAGTTAATGGAACAAAAGAAAAAAGTAATGCAAAACAAGTTTCAAATCTCTTCGGTGGGGGTGACTCCCCCCTTTTTCACAAAGAACTAATGTAGTGTTTGTTTCTTTTAAGCACTTTTTTGAAGAGGCTCATAATAACATCTTTAAAATTTTGCAGTGCTCTGCAACATTCAGCTTTATTCGGGTGATGAAGTTCTACAAAATGTCGTTCCATTCAGCACACATAGCTTTAATAACGGCACTTGAGACATCCTTCCTGCCTTCAGCCTCATCAGACGACATCTCCTCCCTTCCTTGCCAACACTATCCCCAGCTAACTGCTACTCGTTCAAGAAAATAAAAAGCTTTTCAACTTCCTCCAAGATCTGTGGCCTCTGCTTGGTCAACACGGTTGCTCCTTTGGCACTTGCTTTGAGGCAGCCTTGTGTTTCAGAATGGTCCTGATCGTCATTTTCGCCATGCCATACTTCTTCGAAAGCTCAGAAACACGCACGCCAGATTTATGCTCGGCTATCAAATCCTTCTTGAAGTTTTTACGCACCACTTTCCTTTTTTCAGCACCAGCATTTCGACTTGCCTTCTTTAGAGCCATGATCTCGGGTTAATGTTGCTCAATTTGAAGAAAAAAAAGTCACTACAGTACTGGGAAACGTCCACGAGCCCGGAATGTGTGAGTCAACTGGTTGCGCCGCACGTTACGTCTTCTCCGTCGATATGTAAGAAAACCCGTTCGTAACCAAGGTACCACCGTACTGTAAATTCACAAGTTAAATATATAGTACTGTTCTTTTAATTTTAGGTTTGCACTTTCTTTGGGCTGAGCACCTCACATCCAAAATATTTGCGACTGTGAATGCTAAAAATGTTCGACCGTTAATGTGACCCACTGCAGCTTTTATACCATGTTGCCATCGCCAGGACATGTATATTTCATGCAAATAAATAAATGAAACATCCATCCATCCATTTTCTCAGCTGCTCATTCTCACAAGGGTTGCAGGAGTACTGGAGCATATCCCAGCTAACTTCGGGCAGGAGGCGGGATACACCCTGAACTGGTTTCAAGCCAATTGAAGTGCACAAAGACAACCACTTACACCCACAATTAAACCAAACTGCAATTTAGAATCTCCAATCAATGCATGTTTTTGAGATGTGGGAGGAAACCGGAATGCCGGGAGAAAACACACACACACACAGGAAGAATACGCAAACTCCACACAGGCGGAGCCAGGATTTGAAACCTAGTCCTGAAAAGTGTGTGGCAGACGCTCCAATCAGTCCCCACAATGTTCCACTATTTTAAATATATATTTTTATAAAATTTTAAATGGGTCAATTTGACCCAGAAAAAAACAGGAGACTTTGGAAAAGCTTCTTTAGTTTTGACCCCTCCATAAAACAATATGGAATAACATTGCCATTGGCTCACCTTCAAGCTACATGCAGAAAAAGCCCAATGATGGTTGTTTCAGAGCAATTGTGATGAATAGTTTGATATATATTATCAATGTGTGTCACTGCATTCACACAATAATATCTTTTGATTAATATGCAACTCTCTTTCAACCACATAATAGCACAATTAGATTGAGTTTTTTTGCATGTGTATTATGTGTTTTTCTTTCTTTCTTAATGCAGCCCTATGGGGGCACAAACCAGTGCAATCTGTGGGCCGGTCCCAAGCCCGGATAAATGCAGAGGGTTGCGTCAGGAAGGGCATCCGGTGTAAAAACTGTGCCAAACAAATATGAGCGTTCATCTAAAGAATCCCATATCGGATCAGTCGTGGCCCGGGTTAACAACGCCCGCCCCCGGCACTGCTAACCTGCAGGGCGTCGGTGGAAATTCAGCTACTGTGGGTCCAAGACAAAGAAGAGGAGGAAACCGGATCCGTCGTCAGAAAAAAAAGAGGAATGCACAGAGCCTACAATTGAGTGTAGGGACTTTGAATGTTGCGACTATGACAGGAAAAGCTTAGGAGTTGGTTGACATGATGATTAGGAGAAAGGTTGATATTCTGTGCATCCAAGAGAGCAGGTGGAAAGGTAGTAAGGCTAGAAGTTTAGGAGCAGGGTTTAAATTATTCTACCACGGAGTAGATGGGAAGAGAAATGGAGTAGGGGTTATTTTAAAGGAAGAGCTGGCTAAGAATGTCTTGGAGGTGAAAAGAGTATCAGATCGAGTGATGAGACTAAAATTTGAAATTGAGGGTGTTATGTATAATGTGGTTAGCGGCTATGCCCCACAGGTAGGATGTGACCTAGAGTTGAAAGAGAAATTCTGGAGGGAACTAGATGAAGTAGTTCTGAGCATCCCAGACAGCGAGAGAGTTGTGATTGGTGCAGATTGTAATGGACATATTGGTAAAGGAAACAGGGGCGATGAAGAAGTGATGGGTCAGTACGGCATCCAGGAAAGGAACTTTGAAGGGCACATGGTGGTGGACTTTGCAAAAAGGATGGAGATGGCTGTAGTGAACACTTATTTCCAGAAGAGGGAGGAACATATAGTGACCTACAAGAGCGGAGGTAGAAGCACGCAGGTGGATTATATTTTGTGCAGACGATGTAATCTGAAGGAGGTTACTGACTGTAAAGTAGTGGTAGGGGAGAGTGCAGCTCGACAGCATAGGATGGTAGTGTGTAGGATGACTCTGGTGGTGGGTAGGAAGATTAAGAAGACAAACGTAGAGCAGAGAACCATGTGATGGAAGCTGAGAAAAGAAGAATGCTGTGCGGCCTTTCGGAAAGAGGTAAGACAGGCTCTCGATGGACAGCAGAAGCTCCCGGAAGACTGGACAACGACAGCCAAGGTAATCAGAGAGACAGGCAGGAGAGTACCTGGTGTGTCTTTTGGTAGGAAAGGGGAGAAGGAGACTTGGTGGTGGAACCGCAAAATACAAGGAGTCATACAAGGAAAGAGATTAGTGAAGAAGAAGTGGGATACTGAGAGGACTGAGGAGAGGCGAAAGGAGTACATCGAGATGCGACGTAGGGCAAAGGTAGAGGTGGCAAAGGCTAAACAAGAGGCATATGAAGACATGTACACCAGGTTGGACACGAAAGAAGGAGAAAAGGATCTTTACAGGTTGGCCAGACAGAGGGATAGAGATGGGAAGGATTTGCAGCAGGTAAGGGTGATTAAGGATAGAGATGGAAATGTGTTGACTGGTGCCAGTAGTGTGCTAAATAGATGGAAAGAATACTTTGAGAAGTTGATGAATGAAGAAAATGAGAGAGAAGGAAGAGTTGAAGAGGCAAGTGTGAAGGACCAGGAAGTGGCAATGATTAGTAAGGGGGAAGTCAGAAACGCACTACAAAGGATGAAAAATGGAAAGGCAGTTGGTCCTGATGACATACCGGTAGAGGTATGGAAGCAATTTGGAGAGATGGCTGTGGAGTTTTTGACCAACTTATTCAACAGAGTACTAGTGGGTGAAAAGAGGTCGGAAGAATGGAGGAAAAGTGTTCTCGTTCCCATTTTTTAGAACAAAGGGGATGTTCAGAGCTGTGGGAACTATAGAGGAATAAATTTGATGAGCCACACAATGACGTTATGGGAAAGAGTAGTGGAGGCTAGACTCAGGACAGAAGTAAGTATCTGTGAGCAACAGTATGGTTTCATGCCTAGAAAGAGTACCACAGATGCATTATTTGCCTTTAGGATGCTCGTGGAAACGTACAGAGAAGGTCAGAAGGAGCTACATTGTGTCTTTGTGGATCTAGACAAAGCCTATGACAGAGTACCAAGAGAGGAACTGTGGTACTGCATGGGTAAGTCTGGTGTGGCAGAGAAGTATGTTAAAATAGTACAGGACATGTATGATGGCAGCAGAACAATGGTGAGGTGTGCCTTAGGTGTGACAGAGGAATTTAAGGTGGAGGTGGGACTGCATCAGGGATCAGATCTGAGCTCCTTCCTGTTTGCAGTGGTAATGGATAGGCTGACAGATGAGGTTAGACTGGAATCCCCTTGGACCATGATGTTCGCAGATGATATTGTGATATGCAGTGAAAGCAGGGAGCATCCAGAGGAACAATTAGAAAGATGGAGACATGCACTGGAAAGGAGAGGAATGAAGATTAGCAGGAGTAAAACAGAATATATGTGCGTGAATGAGAAAAGTGGAGGGGGAAGAGTGAGGCTACAGGGAGAAGAGATAGCGAGGGTGGACAACTTCAAATATATAAGGTCAACAATCCAGAGCAATGATGAGTGTGGTAAGGAAGTGAAGAAACGGGTCCAAGCAGGTTTGAACAGCTGGCAAAAGGTGTCTGGTGTGTTATGTGACAGAAGAGTCTCTGCTAGGATGAAGGGCAAAAACAGTGGTGAGGCCGGCCATGATGTACGGATTAGAGACGGTGGCACTGAAGAAACAACAGGAAGCAGAACTTGAGGTGGCAGAAATGAAGATGTTGAGGTTCTCGCTCGGAGTGACCAGGTTGGATAGGATTAGAAATGAGCTCATTAGAGGGACAGCCAAAGTTGGATGTTTTGGAGACAAGATTCGAGAGAGCAGACTTCGATGGTTTGGACATGTTTAGAGGCGAGAGAGTGAGTATATTGGTAGAAGAATGCTGAGGATGGAGCTCCCAGGCAAAAGAGCGAGAGGAAGACCAAAGAGAATGTTTATGGATGTGGTAAGGGAAGACATGAGGGCAGTTGGGGTTAGAGAGGAAGATGCAGGAGATAGGCTAAGATGGCAAAAGATGACACGCTGTGGCAACCCCTAACGGGACAAGCCGATAGGAAAAGAAGATCATGTGTTTTTCTTACAACTGTAAACCCATTTTAGGATCCACATGCAATTACAAAAGAAGTCTTAATTTATAATAGTGTCATTGTGACACAACGTGAAGTGGTGGGTTTGGTATATTTTCTTTTTGCTCTGCAAAGTACTCAATCAGTCATGCTCTGTCTAATAGATGTATTGCTCAGTTAAGTGTTATGCAGGCACATGATGTCCCAGAGAGAGATAATAGCAGGAAGACACGGAGAGAGTTTAAAATACATGAAGAAACGAGTTGACAGACGTGGGTAGAGTAACCAAATACAGTTTTGTTCTCAAATAAGAGTACTGTTACTTAAGAATATTATGACTCAAGTAAAAGTAAAAAGTCACCAGAAGATCTACTTAAGAGTAAGAAAGTAGTCATGAAAAAAACAACCCAAGAGTGACATTAGATTCTTTTTTTTTTTAATCAATAATAAAAAACATATTGGAGTCGATATCAACCTTCCACCATTTCAATTTTTAACACAAAGCCAACAATACATACATTGGACCTTACAGAAACATAACTTGCTTTATTCAGTGAAATTGCTTCATGACGAAGTTCTTTGTTGAACAGACTTACTGCCAAAAGAAAAATAGAAACATCTGCAACTTACCACAAGGTGTTTTTCTCACATTAGAAGTGGACTGAACTATACAAGTTTAGCCGGTGACAATTTAAGTGCTGCATGATAAAGCTGTTGTTTTTTTGTAAAACAGGGGTCTCAGATTCACAGCCCGCAGGCCAAATGCGGCCACCAGGATAATAATTCCCGGCCCCCATCTTACTTAATATGGAACATTAATTTTAGTGTGGCCTGCAAGTTTAATGTGAATGACACTTGTTCTATGCAGAGATTAACAAACCAATCACTGTGAGGTATATGACTTTCGAGGGAGGGACATCGCCAAGCTTATTGCGTACTCACGACATTAGACGAGAGCTTGAGACACAGTCAAGACCAGTACGTCCAATGTCTCACCACCTTAACTCGCTTGCGTGCTCAGTATGTCCAACGCCTCACCGCCTTCACTCGTTCGCACGCTCACTCATTCCTCCAATCAACTGGGTGGAGGAGGAGCCGTAAAGCCGCTCACTCTGATCATCCTTGTGAACGCCTGTGGAAACTTTAAGGCGACACTGACGCCAAGTGGAATTATTATACAGTCCCAAACATGTATTTTTCAAAGCCCGCAGTGAAGAGAAAGGTGGGTGATGAGCACAAAGAATTTCAGGAAAAGTGGGGAGTGCAATATTTCTTTGTTGAGCACGGGGGCACCCTGACGTGTCTTACTTGCACTGAGAAAGTTGCGGTGCACAAGGAATACAATTTGAAACGTCGTTACACAAGTAGACGTGCTGAGGAGTATGAAAAATACCAAGGAGATGAGAGAGCCAACCAGGTTGCCAATCTTAAAACAGGTTTACTGAGGCAACAAGATTTGTTAAAGAAAGCAACCAAAGTGAATAATGCAGCAGTTGAAGCTAGCTACGTGGTCAATGAGATGATTGCTAAAGCAGGAAAGCCATTCACAGGTGAATTTCTCAAAAAGTGCATGTTACAGGCTGCAAATATTGTCTGTCCAGAAAAAAAAAAGGTCAGTTTAGCAACATCAACCTTTCTGCCAACATTGTGGCAGAGCGCATTTGTGACATGTCAAGTGACATTTATGATGAATTGTGTGAGGAAGCAGAGTATATTCAGATGTTCTTGATGGAACCACAGATATCACCAACACGTGATATATGTCCGTGGTATTGATGACAATTTTGAAGTAATGGAGGAGTTGCTCTCAGTAATTCCAATGCATGGTCAGACCACTACTCAGGAGATATTTCACCAGCTGTGTGATACCATTGAGAATGCCGGTTTGCATTGGAAGAAGTTTGTTGGAATAACTGATGGAGCTCCATCATTGACAAGGAGGAAAAATGGACTGGTGGCACTTGTTCAAAAAAAAAAAAAAAAAAACTGGAAGAGGAGGGTGTGGAGGAGGAAATAGTTCTGCACTGCATTATCCATCAGCAGGCCCTTTTGCAGCAGATGCCTTAAGTTTGACAATGTGATGTCTGTCATTGTGAAATCCATCAGCCGAATCAGATCCAGAACCGTCAGCTCGAAGTGGAGGTCACACTGAGCGAGGAAGGGCTTGACGTTACCAGAGTCTCCGGAGAAGCGTTCGGGCCGGGAGAGTGAAGGACGAGGAATGCAAGGCAAGGAGGACACAAGTGCCGGGAAGCAGAGACATAAGGCAGGAGTAAAGGAATCTCAAAAGTATTTTTCAAAAACAACTTAAAGTAACAACTAAAATACTCAATGTTACAAAGTATAGCTGAAATAAACCTAAACTAAAAACCTGACAAACTTTGAAAAACGTAATGAGCAACAAGCAACCCACAACATGGACAATGGACCTACAAGAACTGAAAGAAAACAGCGTTAAATACACAGGCTAACGAGACAATGAGAAGCATCTGGACAGGACGTGAGCGGCTGGAGAGACCTGATTGGTTCACACAAAGGAAGAGGGCGAACACAAACAGGTAGACACAACCAACAAAATCAACACACAAGAACAAAATCAATCCAACCCAAGCAAAACCAAGAACATGACAGTACCACCAATGATCAGTTGTCTATGAATAATTGATTTTTTTCCAACTCAATATACTCAATGATGAGACTTACATACTGATTGTCGATTGGCTTTTTCCAGTTTAATAGAGTTGTTTAATTCATAGTTAATGCGGCGGGTAATGATTGTGTAAATTTAGTAGGAAGGTCAATTAAGCCTAAATCGGAAAGGATACACACTGTGGGGGAAAGTGGAATCCAAAAGTTCAAAATATGAGCATTTTTGTGTAACCGAAGTCCAAAAACATTGAATTGGTATGCATTTCCATATGTCATGTAAATTGGTATCTGCGGTATTTTGGGAGCATTGCACACAAATATTTGATGAATAAAAGTCAATTTTATGCATAGTGTTCTGACTAAAATGTACTCAATGGAGTACTTTGTATTGTACGAGCTGTAGATTTGTATTTTTAGTCATTCTAAATGTATTAATACTTTGCAGTAGTTACGATGGGCAAACATGGAAAGCGCTTCCCATTTGGTAGTTGGTAGGAGTATTGATTTATTGCATAAAATTAATTTATAAACACTTAAGATTTATTTTACTTTGCACGGTAAGCTTTACTATTTGCTTGACAAACTCTGGGTGTTTGAGAGTACTTTGAAGTCTTGGTATTCTTTTTTTTTTTGCTGCTGCTGCTTTTAATTTATTGTAGTGAGAAAAATCCTCCCCTGTTGGAATTCTTGAAACAGTTCATCACGCATCCTACAAACATTTTTGAATAGTTGTAGGTGGTCAATTCCATTTTGTTCCCAGTTGCAAAAAGAAAAGGGTCTATTATTAATTTCTAAATCTGGATTATGACCGATTGGGAGCTAATTGAGATAAATACTTGGGGTCAAAAATCCAGAGCAATGGTGAGTGTGGTAAGGAAGTTTAGAAACAGGTCCAAGTAGGTTGGAACAGCTGGCAGAAGGGGTCTGGTCTGTTATGTGACAGAAGAGTCTCTGCTAGGATGAAGGGCAAAGTTTATAAAACAGTGGTGAGGCCGACCAGGATGTACGGATTATAAACGGTGGCACTGAAGAGACAGGAGGTGGCAAAAATGAAGATGTTGAGGTTCTCACTCACCCTTAAATGGAAAACGATGACACGCTGTGGCGACCCCTGATGGGACAAGCCGAACGGAAAAGAAGAAAGGGAAGGGTGCTAATTGAGATAATGTAGATTCTAATCAAACCATTAACCCACGAGAACACATGGGGTCACATATGACCCAGTGTAATTAAGAGCCCACTGTATAAACAACACACCATGGTTACTCTTTTTAACCCTGAACTGCCAGCCAATCACATGGAACATAGACAAACACCTGCACTCACAATCACACCTAGGACGAAATTTAGAGTGTCCAATAAATGATGCCCGTTTTGAGATATGGGAGGAAACCGGAGTCTCCGGAGAAAACCCACGTAGGTACAGGGAGAAGATGCAAACTCCACACAGGTGGGGCCAGGATTTAACCCAGGACCTCAGAACTGTGAGGCCAATGCTTTCCAGCTGATCCACAATGCCGCTGAAACATTTAATCATGGTCTTAATTAGAATCATTGAAAATAAATTATTTTAGGTAAGATTTTATATTGCAGCTATTCTTCCCAGTAATGATCAGGCAAGTTATTCCAGCGTCCTAAATCAGCTAAGATTTTTTCCAGGAGAGGTGTGCAATTTAGATTGGTTAGCTCTGTGAATTTGATGAGATATTGATCCCTAAATATTTAAAATTTCCTATAGGAATAGAGTAATCTGGTAATGCTATTGGGAGTATTGTTGATTTTGTCCAGCTAATATTTGTGAAATTGTGTTAAGGCTGAGGACTACCTGGGTTCCTGGAATTAAAGGTCATCAGGATATAAAATTGATTTCGTGTTATGAGTAGAGAAAGAGTGTTCGTGTACTGAGAGCTAGGGGTTTGATAAATATTGCAAATAGCAATGATGAGAGTGGACATCCTTTTCTGGTTCTTCTTTGTAATGTAAAATTTTGTGAAATAATCCTGTATGCCGTAATTTCTCGTGTATAATGTGTCCTGAAGTATAATGCGCACCACCAAAGTTGACCTAAAAAACCTTTATCCTAATGTACAATGCGCACCACCAATTTGTTGCTATCCATATGCTCAAAATATTTGGAATGATCTGTATTTCTATTTTGCTAGGTTTGTACTTTTGTCTGTACTTATTGTTTTTCAAAAAATTGTCTGTGCAACAATCAGCAATAATAACCTTTGTGCATGTGGGTGTAATATAATAATATATTACGTATTATGTAATCTATAACTCGGTACAGGCCACAGGACATGCTTGTCCTGGTCCCTGTAATTGTCAGAACAGAATCCCTCAACCAACTAAAATAAATGCTCAACGATGGCATAACATTTTATTAATGCTGTTGATAAATAAACTATTTAACACTGTTTACTTGAACTTTTTTTGCATTAAATATTTGTGCATAAAACGTTTGTGCATAGTGCAGTTTATCCACTACATTACACATCCTTGGCCAAGCCTTCAAAAGAAGCATCTGACTCATCTCCAATCTGAAAAAGATCGTGGCTACCTTTGGTGTATCGTTGTGGAACTCATCATTGATTAATTGGTCCAGTTCCGGTGCCTCCTGCATTGAATCATTAATATCCCATCTTGCTCCCACAGCATCTTTGTTTTTGTTGTTTGTGAGGAAACCATTTTTTGAGTCCCAAGAGTTTGGGTTTGGCAGCGCAGCCTCTCGCCCTCTATTCGGCTACAATCTGTAACAGCTTTCAGATGGCGTCAGGTCCCTATTAAAACAACAAGAGCTCAAACTATGTAGAAACAAGTGGAATGGGCACAAAATGGGCACACAAAAAAAAGCGGGCATTTCTATTGTGTGCACTCCCGTGTTTTTTTTTTTTTTTAAATGTGCCCATTACGCCCGTACTATGTAGTTTGAGCTCACTAACCCTGATAACAACCTGAAGCCATTGAGCACTCTTTGTTTTGGACTACCACGCTGCTTCCGGGTTCCTTGCGTCATCGGCAGGAGCGATAACACATTTCTTTTAAAAGCGGCTACACAATTAGCGTTTGTAGTCGACATTTTTTTGTCCTCCTTTAAATTAAAACAAACGCACAGGCAGTTGATTCTGATGTTTGATGGAGTGGCAACAAATATGCTACGCTAACAATCGTAAAATGGAAAGCTCCCCCAAGGAGGTCAGAGAGTGGAGGTTGGTGGCGCACATTACAGTAATATATATCAACGCCTAACATAAGACATCAAATATCGTATAAAAATGTTTATGTATACCTTTTTTTTTTAACCACTCTCTGTACCTTTATACAACTATATACGGAGCCCCAATGAGTAACCTACTCATTACAATGAGAAGTTTTTGGTTTTTTGTTCGTCAATGTCCCTTTAGGGGCTCCGTAGCTTTAAAACCTGTTTAAAAAATATATATATATACTTTTAGGGGTGACTGTGTGTGTAAAGTTGCTGTTTGTGTCTTGAAAAACTGTAATAAATTACTTCTTTATTGGGCTGAAGTTGATTTGCAAGGAATTTACCGGATTTATTTTTGTGGTCAGTTAGTGCACTTCAATGTTGTAGAAAATCCGCTGTTCTTGAAAAGATGGCATCTAATTGATGTTTTGCCTTTTGAAGTAGATTTTTAAGTGCATCTGTTAGATTACTTGTATACTCTTCAACATACATTAAGTTTGATGCAAAAAGCGAGAAAACCTTTTCACTCCCAGTGCCAAGTTTAACCAAATGTTTAAGTAAGTGAGGGGAGAGAAATTACTACGTGACGTCAGTCATGGAGCGGGTGAAACCAGCTTACAGTCCGGAGTCCAAATGAATCTTACAGTTCTCTTTTTACTGTATATATTAATTGAGCTAAATATTTCAAATTTTTCCCAACATCAGTGCTTACCCTTTTCTTCCCGATTTATTACAGCACACTTTGATATGATTAACTCACAATGTATTACGTGTTGAACAAGCCAGTTAAACTGTATTCTTGATCTGTAAATAAAGTAACACTAAATACATTTTACGAAGGAAAAAAATGTGTGGCGATTGAAATCCTGCATTTCTTTGCACTTTTATGGTATTACACAGTCACTGTTCATTGTGAAATCATCACTTCTCAATCGCTTCCCTTAATTTATTGAAGAACATCAAAAAAAGTGGTTTCAGGTAAATTTTCTTTTTTCGAATAATTACCAGCTACAAAGTAGTCCTTAGAAAGAGACATTGATGATGCAAAAGTAACTTGTTGGTGAGAAGTAGTAATTGAAATCTATTTACTCAGGAAAGAAATTCAGTACTTTGCTTTTTCCTCAAAATGTGCTTTTTTAAGGGGGGTGGGGGTTTGACTTTGTCACGCGTTACCAGCATCACTGCTGAGAAACATCTGACAGATCACACCGCAACAAGTCAAGGAGTTAAAATTAGATAATGCGCTTTCATCAAACATGTCAACATAAGAATTGCAAACTCTCAGACGAGAATATAAAATCATGAAGGAAACTACGCTCGACATTGAAAGACGAAGAATGCGTGACGGTCATTTTCGCAGGCATTTCAGAAAACGCACTGTAAAACACAGGCGTAGATTCACAATTACATGATGTTTGTGTTCAAGATACTGTCAATATGATTATCTTTCACCGTAATCATATACTAGGAAGCCCTCGTCCAGGAAACTAACCACATCTCATCATTGCAAAGTTTGAACAGCTATAACAAAAACTGTTTGTTGAAATCAAAAGGCGGGGAGCGCAAGGAATGACCAGCTCCCAAAGGCAATCAATGAGAGTTATAAAATTTTGTACCCAATGGTGACGAACCACCGTGAGAAAGGCAAACGAGCGTGGCTGGTTGTCAACGGCTAAGTGTTTTGTGATGGGAACGTCGTGCACTGGCTCTTCTAGATCAGAACTTCTGATCTGTTATTAATTTTCAAATGTGTATTGTATTTTGTTTCATTCTTTCCACTTTCGCTTGGACAAAAACAATCACACATGCCACTGGCATGAATTCTTACTCCTGTTTTCTTGTTTCTACACACAATAAACATAAGTTGCACTAAACTCTCTTTGTCCCTTACAAACTACCACCACACATCATATTATCCCCTTTTCACAGCTTGTTTTCTGTGTTCTGTATGTTTGCTCTATGTACCGTGGCTTAGCTCTACTTAAATACTATGAGGAGTCTGCACATTCATGTTCCAGGGAGTCCTGTTTTCTGAGGACCTCTCCTTCACAGACAACATTCAGGGGCCATCAAGAAGTTTCAACAGCATCTCCAGTTCCTTAGAGCCCTCAGGAAAGCCAACCTGTAGACAAAGATGTGGCTGGCCTTCTACCGCTCATCCATCGACAGCCTGCTGACATACTGTGTCTCCATTTGGCATCCATTTGGGATTTACTATGAGACAGTCAGAGCAAGGCTTCAGAGTACAATTAAAGCAGCACACAAGATCATTGGCTGCCCTATCCACTCCGTGGCAAACATTTATTTATCTTGGTCCCTCAGCATATCTCAGAACATTATAAGGACACTACACACCTTGGTTATCAACTGTTTGAGCTCCTGTCGTATGGAAGGCGGGAATGGGAAAAGCAGATGGGAAAAGCAAAGTCCAACAGAGTGAGGTACAGTCCCCCCCAAGAGAGCCATCACTACCCTGAATTATCCTAAACCCATCTTTCCTTTAGCCATGCTATTAATGCGAAGGCATGCTGATTTCAATATCTGAGCAATACTTTTTAAGCACTTAATTTTACATATGTATTTGTATCGATTTATATTCTATTCTATTTGTATTTATTTTGCTTTTATGTAATGACTGATCATGCCATTGTTGGGACACACTCTCACATTCTGCTGGTCTAATCATTAATTAGTATTAGTAATCTATACTGTCGACCATTGCACGATTGGTCACTTTAAACTGCTCCCTTTGCACAATTGTCACTGCAATGGTCGATAGCAGTGAACAGGTAATGGGACTCAACAACTTTATAGAACTCGCTAAAAGACTTAAAGGTCTACTCCAGAGGACCTATATTTTATTTATATATCACACAAACGTAGCTTCTTCTTTCTTGTTTT
>NC_084661.1:6292500-6429954 GCF_019802595.1 Syngnathoides biaculeatus
TGTCCACTATGAGAGTCATAATCTAAAAACAAGATCTGGAAATCATGATGGACAATTTTTTTTAAATAAATAATATAAATAAATATAATAACTCATGCAAATAAGTATTTGAACACTTGTAAAAATCAAAGTTAATATTTGGCACAGTAGCCTTTGTTTTGCAATTACTGAGGTCAAATGTTTCACCAGGTTTGCA
The DNA here is from genome assembly GCF_019802595.1 of Syngnathoides biaculeatus. Taxonomy (NCBI): domain Eukaryota; kingdom Metazoa; phylum Chordata; class Actinopteri; order Syngnathiformes; family Syngnathidae; genus Syngnathoides; species Syngnathoides biaculeatus. The sequence continues at coordinate 6,292,697 of NC_084661.1, forward strand.
CACCCTGCAGCAGGGATTTTAGGCCATTTCTCCACTCAGATTTTCTCAAGATCGAATAGGTTTCTGAGCTATCAGTAAGAAATGTGGTGTTTGATCTCCCTCCAAAGATTTTCTTTTGGGTTTAGGTCTAGAGACGAGCTAGGTCGCTTCAGAAATCATACATAGTTAATTCCGGATTTTTTTTTAGATTGTCTTTCACAGTAAACAGAAGAAGATGAAAATTTGAGACCCCTGCATAATTTCGAAGTGGGAGAATGTCCAAAATCACAAGGTTTTCAAGTACTTATTTTCCTCACTGTAATTTATGTGAGCACTGTTTTTATCTGGGCCAGTTTAATATGTATATATTTTTAAATAGTTTGGTTGAACTGCAATTGAAAAGCAATGTCTAATTTTCATTGGTTAAGTTTCATTTAGGTTCGGGACAGATTCTGTGATTTCTTGATTGAACTGATCTGGAGATAATTCGGCTTTGATATGTGTGTTTCTTTCGGCTTGTCCCTTTCGTGGTCGCCACAGCGTATCATCTCAGATGAACATATATATATGTTTGGCACAATTTTTACGCCGGATGCCCTTCCTGACGCAACCCTTCTCAGGGAGTAGAGGCCCCAGTGGGATACGAACCCACAACCCCTGGTTTGGATATGATCGGTGAAAATGAAACAAAAATTGTGAATATCCATGATTAATTCATGATTTAACAAGGGGCGTAATTTTTCACACATGACCAGGTGACTAAATCATTTTCCCCCCTAAATAAATGAAATAATTTAAAAACGGCACTTTAGACTTTACAAAAAAAAAATACCAAAAAGCTGCAACAAAATGACACAATCCAAAGAAATTCCCGAAAAGTCAAAATAAGCGATTGAGATCAGTCTGGAAAGCTTTAAAAAAAAAAAGCCATTTCAAAAGCTTTAGAATTCCAGCAAAGGAACCAACTGTACATGTATTAGGCTTTATACAATCGGGATTTTTTCGACCGATCAGCGAGTTTCAATAAATAACTGATCACTGATCTGATTACAAGGTTGAGGAATGTGTCCATTTCAGTGACTTCATTTATGGTACAGAGTGGGTAAGAAAAGTATTGAGAGGCCCTTAAAGTGTTCTTTTTTTTCCACAATTCACACGGAGCACCCCATATCGACAGAAAAACTGAATTATTGAAATTTTTGCTGATTAAATAATATAACACGTCCAAAAGTATTCAGACCCATTGCTCAGAATTTAGGAGTAGCACCCATTTGGGCTAATACAGCCTTGAATCTTTTGGATAAATCATGCGACACCTTGTTTTTCACACCTATATTTGGGGATCATCTGCCATTCCTTGTTGCAGATCTTTTCCAGTTCTGTCAGATTCGATGGTGAACGTTGATTTTCAGCTATTTTCAGGTCTTTCCAGAGATGCTGAATAGTATTTGTGTCAGGGCTCTGGCTGGGCCATTCACGAACAGTCAGAGTTGTTGTGAAGCCAATCCTTCAGTATTTTTGCTGTGCTTTGGGTTGTAGTCTTGTTCGCAGGTCAACCTTCGCCCAGTCTGAGGTTATGAGTGCTCTGAAGAGTTTCGTCCAGTATATCCATGTACTTGGATGCATTCATTTTCCCTTCGATCGCAGCCTTGTCCTCTGCCTACAGCTGGGAAAAAAACAACCACAGCATCATGCTGCCACCACCATGCTTTACTGTTGGGACTGTATTGGTGATGAGCAGTGCCTGGTTTTCTTTACACATGGTACTAAGAATTATGACCAATTCTGATGACCAACAATTAATTCTTAGTTGTTGGTCTTGAGAATTAAGACCAACAATTTTATTCTCATCTAACAATCTCTCTCCTAATCAGACCAGAGACTGTTATGACGCACCATCTTAGATTCATTCAAGTGTTTTTACCAAACTCCATGCAGACTTTCATGTTTCTTGCACTGAGGAGAGGTTCCCATTGAGCTATTCTGTCATCAAGCCCCGACTCGTGGAGTGGTGCAGTCATGGCTAACTTTGTAGAATTTTTGCACTTCTCCCGACTACCTCTCTGGAGTTCAGTCATAGTGATCTTTGGGTTCTTCTTTACCTATCTCACCAAGGCTCTTATGCCCCAATTGCTCAGTTAAGCAGGATGACCAGCGAGGAAGGGTTCTGGTCAAACATCTTCCATTTAAAGATTATGGAGGGCACTTTGCTCTCAGAACTATTCAGTCCAGTAATTTTTTTTTTCATGCAACCATGTCCTGATCTCAACCTTTGCACAATTTTGGCTTTGAGCTCTTCTGACAGTTCCTTTGACTTCATGATTATAATTTGCAATGACATGCACTGAGTTTTAAGCTCTTATGCAGACAGGGATGTGGATTTCAAAATCAAGTCCAATCAGTAAAATCAAACACAGCTGGACTCCAATAAAGGTGTAAAACCATCATAAGGATCCATCCATCCCATTTCTGAGCCACTTATCCTCAGAAGGGTCATATATATCACGGCTATCTTCGGGCAGGAAGCGGGGTACACCCTCAACTGTTAACCAGCCAATCAAAACCATCTTATGAATAATTAGAAGAAATGGACAGCAGCAGAGTTAAATGAGTGTCGCAGCAAAAGGCTCTGAGTACTTATGGCTGTGTGATATTTCAGTCTTTCTATTTAAATAAATCAGCAAAAATGTCAACAATTACATTTGTTTTATTTTTTGTCAATATGGTGTGCTTTGTGTATATTTGGAAAAATGAAATTAAATAATTTTAACAAATGGCTGAAATATAATTGTGAAGTGAAAAATTTAGATGTCTGAAAACTTTCCACACTCACTGTATACTTGTGTACTGTATACTGATTATCTTCAAAAGTGTTCATTCTAGACAAAAGGTAAAACATAAACGACCTGTGGAGGGCGTTCAAAGATTGGCCCTGACAAAGATTCAAACCAACATTAGAACATGGCAAATAATGGATGCTGAGTGTAATTCAATAACTTTATTGTAATTGAATTATTTCGCACACACCCAAACATTACACTTCACTCCAGTTCATGCTTTTGCAGCCCGAACTTGCTAGGCTACAGAACTGCTTGTATTGTATTGTCTTGAAAAGATCTGAAAAGGTGTGTACGAACAAGGCAACTGCCATATCAGACTCACTTACACCAGTTCTGTCAGAAGGAATGGCCCAGGATTCCAGCAGAGTACTGTCAGAAGCTTGTGGAACGTTACCCAAAACATGAGACCCAAGTCAAGCAGTTCAAAGGAAATTTAGAAAAAATATATAAACCTCTCATTATTGTAGCAATTAACAAAATTAAAAAATATTGGTGATCCTCACTGACCTGCAACAGGAGAGGTTTAGTCTTTGTCTTCAAGCAGTGAGAGAAAAAATTAAACGTGTGTTTTTGCACAGCACTTGTAAACTTCTAAACCCAAGCGTCAACTGTAGGTCGGGTTACGGTGTAAGCTGGGCGGTGGCCGAACCGGACCTTGGTGATCCGATCCCTAGCTACAGAAGCTGGCTCTCGGAACTTGAAATGTCACTTCTGGCAGTGAAGGAACCTAAGCAAGTGTGTGAGGTCGAGAAGTTCTGACTAGTTATAGTCAGACTCTCCTCCACACACAGCTTGGACTCGGCTACCAGTCCTCTTGAGAAGGGTTCAACTCGAGCAGGTATGGTGGTATTTTTTGCCCCCGGCTTGGCGGACGAGAGAGTAACCTTCTTCGCCTTCAGGTGGGGGCAGGGCAGTGTGTCCTGACTGTTGTTTTTGCTGATGCACCAAAAAGTATTTCAGAGAATCCACCCTTTTGGGATTCTTTCGAGGGAGTGCTGGAGAGTGCTCTTACTGGAGACTCCCATCATTCTCCTCAAGGACTTCAGTGTTCACGTGGGCAATCACAGGGAGACCCATAAGCATGTAAGTAGGAAGAATGGCCCCCGCCGATCAGAACCAGATCAATGTCCGGTTATTTGACATCTGTGCTTATCATGGACTGTCCATAACAAACACCATGTTCAACCGTAAGGGTGTCTCAAGTGCACTTGGCACCAGGACACCCAAGGTCACAGTGATCGACTTGTGGTTGTATTATTGAACTTGCCTTGGACACTCGGGTGAAGAGAGGGGCCGAGCTGTCAACAAACCACCATCTAGTGGTGAGTGGCCGCCGATGATGGGGAAGTTTCCGGTCCGACCTGGCAGGCCCAAACGTATTGTAAGAGTCTACTGGGAATGTCTGTCAGACGCCCATAAGAAAGATTTTCAACTGGCACTCCAAAAGTATTTCGCTCTTGGTCCAAGGCAGGCAGTGGACATCAGGTCCGAGTGGACCATGTTCCGAGTTTCCATTGCTATAGTGGTCGATCTAAGCCGCAGCCATTAAGTGCCCACTGCCTGTCATGGCAGCAATCACCAAAATTATTGGTGGACACAAAGAGTGCGGAATGCCGTCAAGCTGAAGGACCCATGTGGTACTCCTGAAACAGCTGATGGATACTGGCTGGCCAAGCAGGATGCAGCTTTGTTGGTCGCTGAAGCTTAAACTCAAGCATGGGAAAAATTCCGTGAGGCCATGGAAAAAGACTTCCAGAAGGCTTGGAGCATATTCTGGTCCACCATCTGGTGTCTCATGAGGTGGAAGCAATGCACCATCAACACTGTGTCCATTGGGGATGGGGTGCTGCTGACCTCAAACCTCAGACATTGTGAGTTGGTCGGGAGAATACTTCAAAGACCCATATTTTACTGACACGCCTTCCCATGAGAAAGCAGTCTGGGTTCTCTGAAGCGGGCTTTCCTTTCTCTGCGGTTGAGGTCACAAAGCTGGTTAAAAAAGCTCCTTGGTGGCAATTTCAGGGAGTGAATGAGATTTGCCCGGAGTTCTGAAAGGCTCTGGATGTTGTGGGGCTGTCTTGTTTGACATACCTCTCCAAGATTTCATGGACTTCGGGGAAAGTGCCTCTAGATTGGCTTATTGGAGTGGTGGCCCCCACCTGTCCACCATCATCCTGATTGTGAAGCATAGTGCCAAACAAACACAAATTTTTCAAGAACCTGGTCCAAGGTGCTCTGGAACTCAGAGTAGCGTCCCAATTCATCTTCCAACACGACAATGACCCAAAGTACATAGCCAAGATAAGATAGCAAAGGACTGGCTTCAGCAAAATCTTAAGCCAAGGATGTGAATACTTCTGTACCTATTGTTTTTAATGTCTACACTTTCAATAAATTTCTACAACTGTCTGAAAATGGTTTTACATTATTGTGGGATATTCATTTGTTCATTTATATTCTGTTCTGTTTATCCTCACTAGGGCCGCAGGCATGCTGGAGCTTACACTAGCTATCTTCAGACGTGAGCCGGGGTACACCCTGAACTGCTCGCTAGTCTGTCACAGCGCGCATATAAACAAACAATTCATACTCACGTTCACAAATATGGGCAATTTAGACCAATCAATTAACCTACCCTACATGCTTTCGGGAGGAAACCCAAGTGCTGGGAGAAAACCCAACCAGACATAGGCAGAACATGCAAATGCCACTCAGGTGGGGCCGCAATTTTGAACCCTGGTCTCAGAACTTTGAGCCAGATGTGCCAACCAGTCTTTCACCGTGATGCCCACATTATGGGACATTTCATTATTTTTTTAAAGAAAACTACTCTCAAATTAGTTTTAGAATAAGTCTGTAAAGTAGCAGTATGTTGAAAAAGTGAAGGCGTGTGTGTACTTCCTGGTGGCACAGTACTATATTGTTAAATTGTCTTGAATGCAAAGTTCGGAGAGCCTCTGTTCCTGAACTGCACAGGGGCATTTGGTAAATGCGGCATTTGATCATTGCCAACCACCCCTCAACATATGAAGTCTTTGTTTTTGTACGTGTGTCCTGTCTTTGTGGTAATGCCTGTTCTTGAAAAAATGTGCCATTGGGTAAATTTTTTGGTAAATACTGTACAGTACACTAATTTGTTGCTCCAACTCGCAACAGGGTTGCAGTTTTGTTAAATCATCCATCCATCTTCCAATTCTTATCCAAGGTCAGGTCGCGGGGACAGTAGCTTTAGCAGGGACGATCAGACTTCCCTTTCGCCAGCCATTTCATCCAGCTCTTCCAGGGGCATCCCAAGGCGTTCCCAGGCCAGTCGAGAGACGTAATCCGTCCACCATGTCCTGGGTCGAATCAGATGTCCATGCAACCTCATCTGACTCCTTTCAATGTGGAGGAGCAGCAGCTCTACACTGAGCTCCTCTCGGATGACCGAGCTTCTTACCCTATCTCTCAGGGGTAGCCTGGACACTGTGCGTAGCATTCACATTTTGGCTGCTTGTATCCGGGACCTTGTTCCATTGGTCATGACCATAGTTGAGGAATGCAGCTTTCATCAACCGGTAAATTGACAGCTTCGCCTTTTGACTTATCTCCTTTACCACAAAGGCCTAATACAAAGTCCTCATCACTGCAAATGTTGTACCGAGGTCCCTGTTGATCTCGCCTTCCATTCTTCCCTCATTCGTGAACAAGACCCCAAGATACTTGAACTCCTCCATTTATGGCAGGATCTCATCGCCGACCTGGAGAGGGCACGCCACCCTTTTATGACTGAGGACCATTGTCTCAGATTTGAAGGTGGTGATTCGCTTCCCAACAGTTTCAAACCTGGCAACAAACCGCTCCAGTGAGATTGGTCGATTACGGCTTGACGAAGCCAATAGAACCACATTTGCTCAAAGCAGAGATCCAAAACTGAGGCCACCAAACCGGGCACCCTCTATGCCTCTGTTGCATCGAGAGATTCTTTTCATAAAAGTTGAGAACAATATCAGTGACAAAAGACAGCCTTGGGGGAGTCCAAGTTTCACTGGAAAGGAGTCCGACTTACAGCCGACAACGCTGACCAAACTTTGACACAGGCTATACAGGGTACGGACACCTCTTATTAAGGAGTTCGGTACCTTACACACCCGAAGGACTTCCCACAGGACTTCACGAGGGACACGGTCGAATGCCTTCTTCAAGTTCACAAAAAAATGTAGACTGTTGGGCAATCTCCTATGCACCAACAAGATCCCTGCTGAGGGTGTAGAGCTGGTCCACTGTTCCACGGCCAGGATGAAAACCAAATTACTCCTCCTGAATCTGAGATTTGACTTCCCGACGGCTCCTCCTCTCCAGCACCCCTGAATTGACCTTAGTAGGGAGGCTGAGGAGTGTGATCAACTTGTAGTTGGAACACACCCTGCGGGGGGGACTACCACCCCTGTATGCCAATCCACAAGCACTGTCCCCATTGTCCATGTGATGTTGGAGAGACCTGTCAACCAGGACAGCCCCACAACATCCAGAGCCTTTAGGAACTCCAGTCGAATCACCTCCACCCCAGGGGCCTTGCCACCAAGGAGCTTTTTAACCGCCTCGGTGACTTCAACCCCAGTCACAGCAGTGCCAAGTCCAATGACACAAGCACTAACTCGAGGGTGTCCTGGTGTCTAGTTCACATGTGGATACATTTTTTTCTTAAAAATGGTGTTCATCACGGACAATCCATGATGAGCACAGAATTCCAGTAACATAACACTGCTCGGGTTATAATTCGGGGGCTGGGCGTGGCGTTCTTCCCAATCACTGTCATTGCCCACGTGAGGATTGAAGTCTCCCAGTAGAAAGATAGAGTCCGCACCAGGAGCTGTCTCCAGCACTAATTCTAAGGACTCCACAAAGCGTGAGAACTCTGAACTATTGTTTGGTGCATAGGCACAAACAACAGTCAGGACCCGTCCACCTATCCAAAGGCGGAGGGAGGCTACCCTCTCATCCACTGGGGTGAACCCCAACATACAGTTGGTGAGTCTGGGGGCAACAAGGATACCCACATCTGCTCCGCGCCTCTCACTTTGGGAAACTGCAGTGAAAGAGAATTCAACCCCTCACAAAAGGACTGGTACCTGAGCTCAAGTTTTGAGTGTAGGCGAGCCAAACTATATTTCTTCAAAACTTCTCAATCTCACAAACCAGTTCAGGCTCTTTCCCTGTCAGAGAGGTGACATTCCATGACCTCAGAGCCAGCTTCTGTCGCCGGGGATCAAATTGCCAAGGTCTCTGCCTTCGGCCACCACCCAGCTCAAACTGCACCTAACTCATATGGGTCCTCCCACAGGTGGTGAGCTCATGAGAAGGGGGACCCAGGATACCTTTTCGGCCTGTACCCAGCCAAGTTTCATGGGTGTAGGCCAGGCCACCAGGTGCTCCCCTTCGAGCACCACCTCAAGGCCGGGCTCCGTAGGGGCGGCCCAGTGACCCGCGTCTGGGCAAGGGAAACCTAGATCTTGTTAAATCTTTAACATTTAAAAAAAAAAAATACATGTAATGTACTGTATTTATTATTTGCTTTATTCTGCTAAACCTATTTTTTTTAATTCATCACTATCATCAGGTTAGAGATGTGGACCAAAGTGGGGATTGGTTCAAAGATGGCATGAAGTTGGAAGCTATTGACCCTCTCAATCTCTCAGCGATATGTGTAGCCACTGTAAGAAAGGTGTGTTCTCTGTTTTTGATATTTGTTTTAAATATTGGTACAACACTCACCTTGACTATTGACTGCTGTTAAGGTATTGGCAGATGGGTATCTTATGATTGGAATTGATGGTTCTGAGGCAATGGATGGATCAGATTGGTTCTGCTACCATGGCACCTCACCTTCTATCTTCCCTGTGGGTTTCTGTGAAATCAACAACATTGAAGTGACCTCCCCACGAGGTACTGTATATCCCCGTTTATATCAATATTTCAGATGTTTTAATTATCATTTTTAAAATTGCGAAAAACCTTTGGGATTGTATTATATGTTAGATTGACAGTGTATTTTGCAAATACTTTTTTTCTGGTTCCAACTGACTCTCTCCTCTCTCCTCCAGGGTACGCTAAGACTCCATTTAAATGGTTTGACTACCTCCGAGAAACCAGTTCGATAGCTGCTCCTGTTAAGCTCTTTAACAAGGTACTTTTGTCTTTAAGATTCAATCATATTTCAATCCAATTATTATCTTATTACTTATTATTACTTATCTGAGGTCACAGGTCGAGTAGCTTTAGCGGGGAAACCCAGACTTCCCTCACGCTGCCACTTTATCAGAATCATCTTTATTGGCCAAGTGCGTAGAACACGCAAGGAATGTTTCTCCAGTAGACGGTGCTGCCCTGGTACGACATACAGAACAGAAAACAGAGAACAAGGAACAACATAGAAACAAGAACAAGACATTTCTGTTTATAGGAATTATTCCTTATGAGGTGCAAGATGTGATATCTATATAGATAAGTGTGTTAATGTCAGTTGTGCAAAGGGAGCAGTTTAAGTGATGAATCGTGTGGTCTGCAAAATAAAGTAAAATAAATAAATATTATTGATACATATTACTCATACTAAGACTGATTGGACCAGCAGGGTGTGAGTGAGTGTCCTTACACGGCACAAGGCAGAAAAATAATAGGTTCGCTGATCAAGATCCCTTGCTAAGACATACTCTTTGGGCTGCCCTTGGCTTCGTTCCAGAGGCACATGCCAGAACACCTCACTGAGGAGGCATCGTAATTTGATGCCTGAAACACCTCATTCATCTCTACTTGAGTTGGAGGAGCAGTGGCTTAACTCTGATCCCATTGTATATGACCAGTCTTTTGTCCATTAAAGGGAGAACCTGCCCACTAGGGTTGGGCATTGAAAATCCAGAACCGATGGGCATCAGCATTAACATTTCAGTTCCCCCGGAATCGTTAAAAAAAAAAATATCTTCTCAGTTTCGATGACTGCATTTCTCTGACCCTGAAAAAAATGGCGAAAACCAATGAAGTAATTGCAAAATCAATGAAATAGTGGAAAAGAAAATCAGTAAAGAATGCACACAAAGTCGTTTTTTTTCCCACTGAAAAAAATCCTCCTGGGTGTCTCACCATCAATTTGTTAACACCAAGCTTACGTGCAGTAGGTCAATTTCCCCCCTTTCAACTTAAAAAGCTGCTTCATACACTTTTCTTATTGTACTTTCCATTATGATGATGTGATAAAAATAAAACATTTTGTATTTGTGCATGTCGTCCTGCATTTTAATTCTAGCAAGCCAATAATTTGTCATCTCCACGCCGGAGGCGCCTGCGCATGCCCAAACCCAAGTATGTTATGGGAAACAGACCTATTTTTACCGTTATGTATGAAGAAGTTTGTTTTACGTCTGAACAAGTTGCACCTCCTGTTAGACGTTCGATAAAAGTCAATATTTTACCGACGTTTTTACATAGGCTGCAGGGTTCAGAGTGCATGAAAAAAGTCGCGTCTTATTTTCCAGAATATGTGGTTTGTTAAAATGAATGACCAGTCAACTCAGTGCAAAACTTGGGTTAAGATTTTGTGCAAAGGAGGCTTTCGCTATGTATAGAAGTCTGAGACGGTCACCCTACACCCCACAGAACTTTGAAGTCATTCTGATGAGTGTGAAACAAAATGTGATTGTGCTCATAAGTTAACATACCCTGGCACAGTTTATGATTTCTTGGTCATTTTTTAGACAATATGAATCATAACACAAGCTTCTTTTCAGTTCTGGTTAGTGCCTGGGTGAAGCCATTTAATATTAAAATGTTTACTCTTTAACTCATAATGACAAGAAAAACTACACAAATGGCTTTGAATAAAAGTTTACATAGCCTTGAGATTTTGGCGTGTTAACATGCACACAGCCTGACACAAATGGGTTTGAATCGCTACCAAAGGTAACCATCCACACCTGTTATCTGTCTGCTTATAATGTGATCTGTCTGCTTATAATGCGTGTATAAAAGTTCTGGGCTCCTGATAGACTCTTGGAATAAAATGTCTGTATTCTGAGTCATGGGGAAATTAACAAATGGTCAAAAGATCTGCGGGAAAAGATAATTGAACTGTGTAAAACAGAACTGGGATATAAGAAGATGTCCAAGGAACTGTGAATGCCAATCAGCAGTGTTCAAAGTGTTTTTGAGTGGAAAATAAGAGGTTCTGTTGAAACAAACCCACTTTCAAATTGACCAACAAAAGATTCTGGCACAATGGCCAGTAAAATTGTTTGAGATGCAAAGAAAAACCCACAGATAACTTCGGCTAAAATACAGGATTCTCTGGAAGAAGTGGTGTTTCAGTGATGTTTCAAGACGCACAGTTGGGAGGCACAAGAAGAAAAATGGGCTGCAGTCGAGTCACAAGAAGAAAGGTAATACACCAATCCCATATTTAAAAAAAAGAAAAAAATTAAAATAAAAACCTTTACCCTTCACCCTTACAAGATGTCAAACAGCACAGAGGCATGCCTCAAGATCTCTGGAACAAAATCAAAGTCAGACAGAATCAGTGGAAAGAGGCGACGTAAACGTGACATTTGGAGAGGATTCAACAAGGCCTATGATGAAAGGCACACCATTCTTATTGTGAAACATGGAGGTGGATGGCTATTGTTACATAGGGAATCGGAACCTTCGAAATTAATGTCAAGATGAAGCAGAATCAGCTTTATTGGCCGAATTTGTAAATCCACACAATGAATTTTTCTCCGGCAATGGGTACTGCCCTGGTACAACATTCAGAACAAAGAACAAGAACTATTTCTGTTTATAGGAGCTATTCCCAATAAGCGTCACAGATGTGTAAAACGTAAAGTCTTCATTTAGAACAGGCAGGAGATAAGTGGCAACGTCCCACATTGTGTTTAGGTTGTACAGAGTCCTTTACCCGTTCACGGTTCCCGAAATAGACAGTACAAAGGGAGCAGTTTAATGTGACAACTCATGCGATAGTCTACAAAATAGACTCTTTTACTGGTGTCTTCATGTCTGAGATGAGTTTTAAATGTAAAAAAAAGTAAAACCTGGATCAGTGCCTATCATACATCCAGTTCCGACACCTGAACAGATCAGTTTTGCTAAAGGGATCAAACGTGAACATGGATCAGCCGCTGAACCTGGACAAGGTGCAACAACCTCAGAAGCCCCCCTACAGAAAATACCCAAACTGAGAAGAGCTTTTGTTCAAAGACAAGTTGCAGAGGTATGTTGGTAATTTTCGGTTTCCTGTAAACTTTGAACACTATTGACATAGTTGAAATGTACTGAATTGAACTGTCTTGGCAAAATTTACAAATTTTATTACAGCAAATGGTTTGACTATCCTCAACTAGAAAAATGGGAAAATAGTTTACAAACCTTTTATCATTTCACAATTTAATGACTCCAACCCAAATAGTATCACAAGGAAGTATATCTGGCTATTGTCAAGTGTAGGCAAGCTTATATTCTGATGTGTGCAGGGTTTTAATTTCAACAAAATATTACGTACTATTAAAACATGAAGTTAAGTATTACATACCAGTCACTCCCAGAATATTTTCAAACTGCTAAATAATGTAAATTTTCTTACTCGCAAATTTAATTGCAAATAAGCAAAAACTGCGACAGTTCCCGGCATCGTCTGGATATAAAGAGTATTTGCAATACTGTTACAATACTAATAACTCTTTCCTTTGTTACCACATTTCCATGTGGAGATTTTATCGACAAATGCTGCTTTAAAACCTAATCCAAAGTGCGGCTGATTGAAATAATTTATGCTCTCCAGGTGACCTAGTTTCACCTTTTCAAAAAATAATTTGTGCACCATGAAATTGAAATAAACCTGTGCTTTATCTATATATTTTTCTCATTTCATTAACTTTGAACCTTACTTTTCTACATTACAGTTGTTGCAGGAAGCATCTTTTGCACACAAGGTTGAAATCGAACCTGCAGATGCTGAATCTCCATCTTTGGTACATTCCAAAAATTGCCAGACTGAAGAAGTACCTGTTAATCAGAAAGGAACGCAGATCTCTTTCTGACAGCAGATAGGATACTCCAACATGTATTTCAATCTCAGGTGGTCTCAAGATGGTCATATTGAAAGAACATTAAGTATTCAGTGAAAATGTTATGTGAGAAACATATTTATACACAATGTAAGTATACAGTTCAATAAAAATGCTATGATTTTAGTTCTGTGGTTTGTTTATTTCATATGCAAACATAGACATCAACATTTACACAAAGAAACAACAAAAATATTCAGGATGTAGACCAGGGTTGCTGGTCGATCGCGAGGCAGTCCTGGTTTATCGTGGGACGGCGTGCCAAAAAAAAAAAAAAAAAAAAGTCAGCCAATGATCCCTATAAACTGTGCACGTGCGAAATTGTGCACCGCTGATGCAGTCTCGACGATATTCTGCTTTGCCTGGAAAAAAAGTAATCTAATGCAAAATGAAAGTACAACATACAGCTATTCAGTTTGTGGCATTTTGCAATGTGATTCAATGAGAGGGATGACTGGTTGTTACGTCTAATAGCACAATGCACATACATACTGTAAAATTAAAAAAAACTTTTTTTAGGCAGCACATGGAACTTTTTCAAACAACAACAGCTGCTCCGCCATACTCTCTTTTCCTAGTTTACCTTAGGCCAGCCCCCCTTAAAGATGTACACTCATAATTAGAAATGTTTTAGTACTTACGCAGCCCATCAATGGGTTTTATAATGGAGGAAATTTTCTCTTTTCCGAGTGGGAAAGGTCTGGTCTGAAGGCAAAGGAGAAAATGCACGATGAGATGGTGTGTAAGCTCAGCACAGCCTGATCTAGGATGAAAGCACAGACAATACAGTGCACAAAAAGCTAATTATGGATTAATCTGTTCCTTAATTTCTGTATTTAATTGAGGTATGTTAGTAGCTCCTCAATAAAAGTGTCAATTTCTTTTTGGCTTGGCCTGTTCAAAGATGTCTATCAAGTGCGATAATTGATTCTGAATCTATTTCAAGCTGTGACAGTTACCATTTGAATCTAAATGGATATAATTCATGCTTTCTTAGTTACTCTGAAGTTTGTTCTCAAGACATTTTACTAATGTATTTTATTGTACTCAGTGTATTTTAACTATTGTTCACGTCTGATGCTTTGGCTTTTGAAGTTGGTTTCCGAGCATATCTGTCCGATGAATTCCATATTCTTCTGTAAGTTGTTTAAAATTGTAAAATTGAAACATTTGTAATCCACCGGGCGCTGTCATTTGTGTTCCTACTTCTCATCTGCAAGTTCCCACTGGGAGTTTTTCCTGAAAGTGCATACAGTGGGAAATGCCATGAACCAAAGCAAATGTCAAATGTTTTGAAGGAATGCAAAGCAAATGTATTTGTATGGCACATTTTATATGCAACATAACTCAATGTGATTTACGTGATTAAAAGCATTTAAAAACAAATTAACAAATAAAAGCACAAAAAAACAGCTTACAGTCTTCTTTTCCTTTTGGCTTGTCCCGTTAGGAGGCGCCACAGCACGTCATCTTCCTCTCTAACCCCACTGCCCTCATGTCTTCCCTCACAACATCCATCAACCTTCTCTTTGGTCTTCCTCTTGTTCTTTTGCCTGGCAGCTCCATCCCCAGTACCCTTCTACCTATATATTCACACTCTCGCCTCTGGACATGTCCAAACCATGGAAGTCTGCTCTCTCAAACCTTGTCTCCACAACCTCCAACTTTGGCTGTCCCTCTAATGAGCTCATTGCTCATCCTAGCCAACCTGCTCACTCTGTCCAAGAACCTCAATATCTTAATTGAAAACAGTGTTACGTGTGAATTTAGAAAAACATCCCCTTTGTTCAAACCGGAAAAATGTGACAAGGCAGGTGTATTGCTTTTCTGACAATTTAATCTCACACATACACACTCATCAACACAACACAAACACGATAAAATAGCTAACACAAAATAGGCGTTCAAGAACAGAGTAGTTGAGCCACAATGGCGAATAGTCACCAATGTTGAACGAGTGTTCCCAAACAAGCAAATGTTCAACCCAGCAGGTATTCCAAATTAGCGAAACTTCCAGCTGGTCCAAAAACGAAAGGCACCAGGCGTCTGTGTAGTTAGTGTTCCAAGCAGCGTAGTTTCCCACAGCAGCAGTGAAGTCGTTAGAAGAAGCCCCGTTGTCTGCCTTTGTCGTCCTTATATCGGTAATTCTCTTCTGCGTCACAAAGAACACACGGAGTTCGTGTCACATAGGTCCGAGTGCATTAGAGGAAACCGTGTCACATCTTAAGGACTTAAAAGTATGAAAGGAAACAGTGTCACAAAGATCTGCATTGTAACTTAAACCATAAAAGGAAAATAAAGAAAACAAACAATAAAAATACATACACACATAACAGTTTACAGGACAAGAAATATTTAAAAATGTTTTTCAACCTTAATTTAAAAACTTTCACACATGGTGCTGACGTCACCTCTGTTGACAACTTATTCTATTTGTGTGCAGCATAATGGCCAAATGCTGCTTCACCATGTCTGCTTTGGACTCTGCACTCTACTATTTGACCTGAGTCTGTCGATCTCCAAGTCAGACTGGGTTTGTATTCTGGAAGCACTTCTTCCATATATTCAGAACCAAGACTATTTAGTGATTTTTGACCAGTACCAGAACTTTAAAATCGATTCGAAAGGTGACTGGAAGCTGGTGCAAAGACTTTAGAATTGGAGCTACAGTTCCTTGTGAAGGTATTGGCCCTGTTGAACTTTTCAACCTTTTGCCACATTTCAGGCTTCAAACATAAAAATATAATTTTTTTTTTGTCAAGAATCAACAACATCGTGATCGTGAAGTGGAACTAAATTTATTGGATATTTTATACTTTTTTAACAAATAACTGAAAAGTGGGGTGTGCAATATTATTCGGCCCCTTTACTTTCAGTGCAGCAAACTCACTCCAGATATTCAGTGAGGATCTCTGAATGATCCAATGTTGACTGATTTTGATAAATAGAATCCACCTGTGTGTAATGAAGTCTCCGTATGAATGTACCTGCTCTGTGATAGTCTCGGGGTTCTGTTTAAAATGCAGAGAGCATCATGAAGACCAAGGAACACACCAGGGAGGCCAAAGATACTGTTGTGGAGAAATTTAAAGCCAGATTTGGATACAAAACAATTTTCCAAGCGTTCAACATCTCAAGGAGCACTGTGCAAGCAATCATATTGAAATGGAAGGAGTATCAGACCACTGCAAATCTACCAAGACCTGGCTGTCCCTCTTAAACTTTCACCTTGAACAAGGAGAGGACTGATCAGAGATGCAGCCAAGAGGCAATCTGGATGAACTGCAGAGATCTACAGCTGAGGTGGGAGAGTCTGTCCATAGGTACGACAATTAGTCGTACACTGCACAAATCTGGCCTTGATGGAAGACTGGCAAGAAGAAAGCCATTTCTCAAAGATATTTATCTCAATCTCGTTTGCCACAAGCCATCTGGGAGAAACACCAAACGTGAAAGAAGGTGCTCTGGTCAGTTTAAACCAAAATCGAACTTTTTGGCTACAATGGAAAAGGATATGTTTGGCGTCAAAACAACGCAGCTCATCACCCTGAAGACACCATCCCCACTGTCAAACATAGTGGTGGCAGCCTCATGGTTTGGGCCTGCTTTTTTGTTCAGCAGGGAGAGGGAAGATGGTTAAAATTGATGTGCAAATGAATGGAGCCAAATACAGGACCATTCTGGAAGAAAACCTGTTGGGGTCTGCAAAAGACCTGAGATTGGGACGGAGATTTATCTTCCAACAGGACAATGATCCAAAACATAAAGCCAAATCTACAATGGAATGGTTCACAAATAAATGTATCTTGGTGTTAGAATGGCCAAGTCAAAGTCCAGACCTGAATCCAATCGAGAATCTGTGGGGAGAGCTGATCACTGCTGTTCACAAACGCTCTCTATACAACGTCACTGAGATCGAGTTGTTTTGCAACGAAGAATGGGCAAGAATTTCAATCTCTCTGTGCAAAACTGATAGACATACCCCAAGCGACTTTCAGCTATCATTGCAGCAAAAGGTGTCTCTACAAAGTTTTAACACAAGGGGGCCGAATAATATTGCATGCCCCACTTTTCAGACTATTTGTTAAAAAAGATTAAAATATCCAATAAATTTCATTCCACTTCACAATTGTCCCACTTGTTCTTGATTCTTGAAAAAAAAAAAAATTTTTTTATCTTTATGTTTGAAGCCTGAAATGTGGTAAAAGGTGTGTTCAATGCGTCGATCGATCACGAGGCAGTTTTGGTCGATCGTGTGATGGCGTACCCCGAAAAAAGAAAAAAGACGTTAGCCTATCATCGACCTCGTCGCTTGATTCAGGTGTGGCCAATCCGTCTATCACACGCATATAGACGCACGTTCTATCAAGCTGGCCTCCCATTTACGGCAGTCGCACCGATGCCCCTAACCCCGCCGGTCGACCGCGAGAGCCTGACTGCTCTTAAAGTAGATCTTGGGGTAAAAAAGTCTAGACACCCCTGCATTACACAGTGACACAACACCTCAATTGAAATGGTCATTTGAATAGACTGCTCAATATATGTCATTTGCTTCGCTGTGATAATCAAAATTAAAGTTATGAAATATTTGACCCACGAGTAGCATTTACAGACTGAATAGGAGGGGTCCAAGAATTTACCTTTGCGGGACCTGATAGCTCATTGCCATTTGTTGAGGTTGAGCACTTCCTATGATAACAACATAGCTCCCTTCCTCCAGGTCGGACCTGAAACATTTTAGGACCATTTTTAGTCCTACCCACGTTTCAAATCTATTGAGCAGTATATTATTGTCTCCCGTATCAAAAGGCACACTGAGATCCAACAAACCAAAATTGACACCTTTCCTGAATCAGTATTCAACCTTATATAATTGAGCACTTTGATCAGAACAGATTCTATTCTGTGATGAGTTTGGAAACCTGATTTCACTTTTCAAAAAATCGATTTAAATTCAAGAAATTACTGAGTTGATTAAACATAACTTTCTCAACAATCTTGGCTGTGAATGGGAGATTTCAGATGCATCTGTAGCAGGGGTCTCAAACTCAATTTACCTCAGCTCGACCAGCTGCAGCCTTGGCGCACATGCACGCAAACATCTTAAAAAAAAAAAAAAAAAAAAGATAAACACATTAAGATAAACTAGGGGGGGAGCACTGTGGTGCAACTGGTTAGACCGTTAGCCTCACTGTTCTGAGGTACAGGATTCAAATTCCGGCCATGCCTGTGTGGAGTTTGCATGTTCTCCTCGTGCCTGCGTGAATTTTTGCCGTGCCCCAAAAACATGCATTAATTAGCAACTCTAAATTGGCCTTAGGGTGATTGTGAATGTGACTGTTGTCTATGTCACGTGCCCTGCGATTGGCTGGCAACCAGTTCAGAGTGTACCCCACCTCTTCCCCGATGATACCTGGGTTTGGCGCCAGCACCATCTCGATCCTGGTGAGGATGAATCATTGAAAAACGACAGGTGTTTGTGTCAACAAGTTGTTTACAAAATAAGTGGTAAAACGCTACATGGCAACGCTGCTGTAATTTTCACTCAGAAAAATATTTGTCTGCACGTGCTCGAGAGCCATATACCCCATCATGATTAGTACAACTCTGTAAAAGTACTATTCATGTAAAACTCAAGGGCCGCACTAACATTAAACTTTCATATTAAGGTGGGGGCCACAAAATATTGCGGCCCGCGGGCCCCCAGTTTGAGACTAGTGGTCTATAGTTTGCTAACAAGGAAGCGTCCAGCGCTCTGGTTTTTAGAAGATGGTAATAGTATAGTAATGTGTGCTGCCAAACTGAGATTCCTGACCTGCTCGCGGGACTTTGCAAATTTATGAACATTAGCGAAGCATATTTGTTGTGACTGCAACAAACATCAGAAACAGCTCCCCGTGAGTTGGTTTTAACTTAAACTAAGGCAAAAGATATCGACTACAAGGGCCAGTTATGCAGCTGCTTTTAAAAGAAAAGTGTCATGACTACTGCTGAAGAAGTAGGCAAAGTGGCTGAATTGAATGTGAGATTGTAGAGGAAGACGAAGGAAAAAAAATAATTGATGGAAAAGCACATGGAAGAGTTTTGAGATGCGAGAGCTGTGCACTTCCCAGAAATGGAGGAAAAGTTTTGTATCATGTCACTATTAAAACGAGAGCTCAAACTATGCAGAAATGATTAGAATGGGCAAATAAATAAATAAAGGCATGAGGGCTCACACAATTTAAATGCTCGCTTTTTTTAATGTGCCCATTTACGCTCGTTTATACATTGTTGTTTATTTGATCGTGTCCTGATGCCATCGAAAAGCTGCTACAGATTGTAGCCAAAGAGAGGGCAAGAGGCTGCATTGATAGCACTGTGGAGCTTTGCATCAAAGCGCTGATAATAATGAGGAATAAAAGGAACCAAGACTTTTAGGATTCAAAAAATGTTTCCTCATGGTGCAGAGGCTGACATGCTGTGGGAGGAAGATGGGATCACTGTTAATGATGCAATGCAGGAGGCACTCGAATTGGACCAACTCATCAATAAGTTCCACAGCGATGCACCAAAGATAGTTAGATTATATTATGATATCTTTTTTAGAAACTAGATGAGTCAGATGCTTATGTTGAAGGCTTGGCCAAGGATGTGTAATGTAGTGGAAAACGTTTTATGCACAAATATTTAATACAAAAAAAACATTTTCTCCACAAAGTTTAATTTAAATACTCTTAAATTATCTAAGACTGCAATACGTATTATTAACATATTAATAAAAAATTATGCCATCATTGAGCATTTATTTTAGTTGGTTGAGGGATTCTGTTCTTACAATTACAAGGGCTAGGACAAGCCTGTCCTATGGTCTGTCCCGAGATATAAATTACGACAACATCAGCACATGCACAAAGATTATTATTGATTGTTGTACAACCATTTTTTAGAAAAACCATACAAGTACAAAGAATAAAAGTACAAACCTAGCAAAATGGAAATACAGATAATTCCTGATATTTTGAGCATATGGATTGCAGCAAATTGGTGACATATTACATTGGTAGAATGGTTTTCCAGATTCTTTAGGTCAACTTTGGGGGTGCATATTATACTTACACAAGAAATTACAGTAATTTTGGTGATCTGAAACAAGAGAGGTTTAGTCTGGTTTGACGTCAGACTGAGACAAAAAGTAAAATGTGTATTTTTGTGCAAAGTATGTAAACCTCTGGCCTCAACTGTAGATGTAAATCTCTTTTCCTTTTGGCTTGTCACATTAGGGTCGCCACAGGCCGTCATCTTTTTCCATGTAACCCTATCTCCTGCATCTTCCTCTCTAACACCCGGTGCCCTCATATTTTCCCTCACAACATCAATCAACCTTCTCTTTGGTCTTCTTCTCGCTCTTTTGCCTGGCAGCTCCATCCTCAGCACCGATGTACCGGTATACTCACTCTATCACCACTGGACATGTGCAAACCATAAAAGTCTGCAATCTTGAAAGTTTTCTCCAAGCCATCCAACTTTGGCTGCCCCTCATGTGCTCATTTCTAATCCTATCCAACCTGTTCACTCCTAGAGAAAACTTTGTCTTCATTTCTTCCACCTCTGCCTTCTGTTGTCTCTTCTTGTTTAGCCTTTGACACCTTGACCTTTGCCCTACATTGCATCTCAATGTATTCCTTTCGCCTCTCCTCAGTCCACTGTGTCCTACTTCTTCTTTGGTCACTTTTTTCCTTGTATGACTTGCTGTATTTTGGGGTTCCACCACCAAGTCTCCTTCTCCCCTTTCCTACCAGAAAACACACCAAGTACTCTCCTAGCTGTCTCTCTCATCTCCTGAGGGGCAGTAGTCCAGTCTTCCAGAAGCTCCTCCTGTCCATCGAGAGCCTGTCTCACCTCTTTTCGAAAGGCTGCACAATATTTTTCCTTTCTCAGCTTCTACCACAAAGTTCTCTGCTCTACCTGTGTCTTCCTCATCTTCCTACCCACCACCAGAGTTATCCTACACACCACCATCCTATACTGTCAACCTAACCCTTACAGTCACTAACTTCCTTCAGATTACATCGTCTGCACAAAATGTAATCCACCTGTGTGCATCTGCCTCTGCTCTTCTAGGTCACTCTGGGTTCCTGCCTTTTCTCTTCACTACTGCCATTTCCATCATTTTTGCAAAGTCCAACACCATCTAAGTTCCTTTCCTTGATGCCGTACTTGCCCATCACTTCTTCATCGCCCGTTTCCTTCACCAAAATGTCCATTACAATCTGCACCATTCACAACTCTCTTTGTGTCTGTTTTGCTCAGAAGTACTTCATCTAGTTCAGCGGTTCTTAACCTAGTTGGAGCTCCTGAACACCACCAGTTTAAAATCCGCATTCACCAAACTCTACTTTAATGTAAAATAAAATGATTTCCCCTCCCCCCCAAATTCAAGGCATATAGTTTTTCTACTGGAGCTCAAAAGAACAGAACAAAACCAACGATAATGCATGAACTCACAACAAATTACATACTTGCAAATTTGTGTGGCAACTGCTACTCTCATGTCATTTTCACAGCAGTCTGTTCCTTTTCTTTGTTTTTATGTCCTGCATTACTGTAAAAGGTTGCTCCCAAAGATATGTTGTAACAAAGGATAAAAAAAAAAAACCTCCAGGGCTTTCTTAGCAATGACTGGATACTTTTCCATTTGTTGACACCAAATCGTTGAGAGCGTTGTTCTGAAGAGATGCTGTTGAATCTGGCTCTGCTGAATTTCAATGATTTCTTCGAGGTATTCATCACTGACTTATGCAGTTTCAACATCAGATGTGAACGACTGTCTTCCCCATGCTGGATATGAGATGCGTGCAGGGAAGTATCCGTTGAGAGACTTTACAAGCTCATATAAGTGCGTGGCAATTGCTTGTGTCAGTTCCATGGATACAGAAATGTCACAGATTCCAGACACATCATCAATCTCACTTCCACAATTGTCAAGATGGGGAAAGTTTGCAAAGTTATTGTTCTCTGTTGGTTATTTCCATAAAAGTGTTTTTTTTAAAAGGCTTCGGATTTTCTTCTGCTTCCATGATGTTGACTCCACCCCCCTGCATCTGCTGATTAAAGTGATTAAGAGCTGAGAATATATCAGCCATGTACGCTAAAATGAGAATGAACTCAATTTTTTTTTTCAGCAATATGCATGACAATGTTGGTGCTCTTCCTAAAACAAGACTAATTCCACACGCAAGGCAAAAACACGATTGGGTACCTGTCTTCGGGATAACAACCGAACATTAGAATGGTACAGAAGTACTTCAGACCTAGCACCCATTTCTTTACACAGCTCACTGAAGATTTGGTGCCTCCGAGTAGTATTTTGCACATAGTTCACACATTCCACTACAGTTTTTAATACTTCTGTAATTTTGGTGGGCAAGGTTTTTGTTGCCAATGCATGTCTGTGTAGAATATAATGTGTAACAATGATGTGTGGTGCATCCGCTTTTACTAGCGCACCAAAACCAGACTTTCTTCCCAGCATGACTGGAACTCCGTCCGTACAAACTGCAGAAACCATATCCCACGTAAGATTGTCTCTGAAGAAGTCATCCACAAGCTTCTTCACATCAGCTTCCTTAGATGTTGTTTTAAGAGTCTTACAAATAAAAACTTTTTGTTTATCATGTCTTTCACACACAGCAAACTGGCTTACATTAGCAATTTTGTTGAGTTGAAGGCTGAATTTTTCCGGGCTTGAAATCAGATCTGCGACTACTTGAGTCAAGATGTCTTTACTCATGTCCTCTATTCTGTCGCTAATGGTGTCATTTGAAAGAGGAATTTGGGATAATCTACCTTCGGTCACTGTGCCGCATATCAGATTCGCCATCTTTAATGCAGCTGGTTTTACAAGTGTTTTACCAATGGTGTGTGTGGCTTGCTCTGCTTTGCGATCAGGTACGCAACTTCATATGATGCTGTGAGGATCGGTTTGTTAATGGGTACAAATCCAACCGCACTTGAAGTGGCCTTATCAAAACTGGCTCTCTTCGTCTTTTAATTCCGCAAGCATTGTGTTCTTATATTCCTCATCTTGATGCAGCTTTTGAAAGGGTTGCCCGAGCAAGACCAGAGTTGCTCAACTTGGCATTGCAAATTATGCAGCGAGGACGCTGACTCCCATCCCGTTCATGATACATTAGAATCCATATAGTAAATATTCGTCCGATCACTCTCTTTTTTGCGCAACATTGTTAATATGGATTAAAATATGAAGAGAGTAATCACACAATGTACTACGATGGCATTCACACATTGGATCACTGTTGAGTGCACTAAATTCCTCAGCACTGATTAGCCACGCAATGTCACGTGATCGTCTGCAGCCATGTCATCATGTAGACATGAGGAGTTGGTGTGTCTCAATCTCAGCGGCAGAGGCTCCACCGAACCCCTGAGTCCGACTCGCTGAACCCCGAGGGTGCGATCGAACCCAGGTTAAGAACCACTGATCTAGTTCCTTCCAGAATTTCTCTTTACCTCTGGGTCACATCCTGCCTGTGGGGCATAGCAACAAATTGCAATCTAGATAACACCGTCAATTTCAGCTGTAGATGTAAATACCATAAAATAAAAGCTAGACTTGTGTAAATGTCAAATTTTTATCTTTTGATCTGAAACTGTAACCTTTTCAGTATACGACAAAAACAAAGGAACTGACCTTACCGTTCCAATAACATTGGAGGGGACTCGATGTGAAGCTATATGTGTGGAAGTCGCTTGTATGGTGCCAGCAGAGCTTCGAGGCGAAGATCTGTCAACCTGTTTTTGAAGTCGACTTATCCGATTCAGTCTTTTTCTTCTCCCGCCAGACCTTGTCCTCATAGTTTCTGTCCATACTACCTAAAATTCTGTTGATCAGTCTCTCTCAGATCTTTGGAAGTACCCCCAACTTCGACAGAACTGCAATGGCCTGTTTATCACTACTTGTAGTTTTGTGTGGCCTATTTGTTTCGTGGTGTGCTTAGTTGTTTTTTTTTTTTATTCAAACATTTACTTTTGGGTCATTAAAAATTGGGAAACTGGCTTTTATTTGAGTTTGAATGTGTTTTCAATTTTCCACATGAACATATTTTCCAGCTTTTGAATAATCCCTGTTTGGTTGTGTCATGGAAAGTCATCACAAGTCTAAAGTGAGTATGAATGTGCTTTAGCTCATACAATTATCTTTCACTATTCTTACTGCCTTGATAGGAAGTTCCAAATCATGGTTTCCAACGAGGCATGAAGCTGGAAGCTGTGGACCTGATGGAGCCACGTCTGGTGTGTGTTGCTACAGTGACAAGAATTGTACATCGGCTATTAAGGATCCACTTTGATGGCTGGGAAGATGAGTATGACCAGTGGGTTGACTGCGAGTCACCTGATCTCTATCCTGTGGGTTGGTGTCAGCTGACGGGCTATCAACTCCAACCCCCTGCTTCCCAGAGTAAGAGAGTGATTTCACTATAGCAAGACCGAATCAGAAATGCAATTTATCTCTTCTCATACAATATAGGACACTGCATTTTATGCTTGTATGACTGTCAAGTAGTTGACCTAAAAACTGTTTTATTATGGTACCAGTTTGACACTAGCACGGATTGCTACAGTTGTAGTCTCTCAATGCAGCCCCCCTGACATCTAAATCTCTTTTCTCAGGGCTGGTTTTTTTTTGTTAAGGAATGTCCACATTTTGTTACAATGCACACTTCTGACCATGACACTGATTGTTCCCAAAATTGGAGAAAAATATCAAGCATTCAACATTAGGGCCCATACACTGCTGTCTCGCCACTGGGGATAAAATTTCATAACTGAATTTGATGAAATTTTTAAAGTTTATTTATAAAGCACTTTCAATTAAAGTACCATATATTTTCAGTGAAATGAAGTTTAGGTACAGTACCAACAGCAAAAAATATTTATAAAACAAAGTAAAACAAAACAAGAACACCATTAACACCACTGAACATCTATAAATTTAAATCTGAGTTCTTTAGTTTTGGTTTAAAATTTTCAAATCTGCTGGCTTGCTTGCCTGACTGAAAGTGAAAGAGTTCCACTTATTGAACTGAAAAGGCTCATTCACCAAATAGATTTACTTTTGCCATGGTCAGTCTTCAATCTTGACAATCTTGGAACATCAAGTTCCTTGAAATACACTGGTGGTCAGTCATTTAAAGTCTGTTAAGTAAAAGCAGCATCTTAAAGGTCTACTGACGGGCCTATATAAGATAAGTATTTGAATACCCTGCTATATTGCAAGTTCTCCCACTTAGAAATCATGGAGGGGTCTGGCATTTTCATTGTAGGTGCATGTCCACTGTGAGACAGATAATCTAAAAAGAAAAATTCAGAGATCAGAATGTATGATTTTAACGATTTATTTGTGTGATACAGCTGCAAATAAGTATTTGAACACCTAAGAAAACCAATGTTATTTGTTTGCAATTACAGAGGTCAAACGTTTCCTGTAGTCATTCACCAGGTTTGCACACACTGCAGGAGGAATTTTGGCCCACTCCTCCACATAGATGTTCTCAAGATAAGACAGGTTTCTGGGCTGTCACTGAGAAACACAGAGTTTCAGCTCCCTCCCAAAGATTTTCTATTGGGTTTAGGTCTGGAGACTGGCTAGGCCACGCCAGAACCTTGATATGCTTCTTACAGACCCACTCCTTGGTTTTCCTGGCTGTGTGCTTCGGGTCATTGTCATGTTGAAAGACCCAGCCAAGACCCATCTTCAATGCTCTGACTGAGGGAAAGAGGTTGTTCCCCAAAATCTCACAATACATGGCCACAGTCATCCTCTCTTTGATACAACGAAGTTGTCCTGTCCCATTTGCAGAAAAACACCCCCAAGGAATGATGCTACCACCCCCATGCTTCACAGTAGGAATGGTGTTCTTGGGATGGAACTCATCATTTGTCTTCCTCCAAACACGGTTAGTGGAATTATGACCAAAAAGTTCCATTTTGGTCTCATCTAACCACAAAACTTTCTCCTATGACTCCTCTGTATCATCCAAATGGTCATTGGCAAACTCAAGACGGGCCTTGACATGTGATGGTTTAAGCAGGGGAACCTTCCGTCCGATGCATGATTTCAAACCATGACTGTTCTAGCTGATAGACAGGTGTTCAAATACTTATTTATAAAAAAAATCATACATTGTGATTTCTGGATTTTTCTTTTTAGATTATCGCTCTATCGACATGCACCTACAATAAAAATTTCAGACCCCTCCATGATTTCTAAGAGGGAGAACTTGCAATATAGTAGGGTGCTCAAATACTTTTCTTCACTACATTGTAAAATAGATATTATGAAAATTACATATAATATTATTCACTTCAATGTCAATCCAAAAAAATAAACGAGCGGAGAGTGTCATTCTTGCGCAATGTTGCGGAAGTTTCACTCGACATCTAAGTGGTAGCCATATTGCTTGGTACGTCATTTACAGCCGTCACACTGGGATAGTCACCATTGAGAAGATGCTGTGCCACCTCCTAAGGGAGACAAACAAAAGAGATTTGGGGATTTTTCCGATGCCCCTTCTGACACGGAAGTTCTTTTCAAGGAAGAGAACGTCTCACAATCGAGTGAAGTGACTGGGGCAATATGACCCTATCGTTTCGATCCATTGTTGGATGATATGCGGATCACTTCTAACAATAGACTCACTTACAGTATGTATGACAGTATGTAGTGTACTCAGGAGGACCCATGCTGGGCGAAACACCGGTGGGCGGGAGAGCTCTTTCCTCCTCCCCGCCTGATCCATCTCGGCGGTGATGAACAGCACCGCACACGAGCTACGACAAACAACGCCGCCTGCGGCCGCGCACATTTAGCACATTGCCAGACACATTTAGCACCCAACTTACGTACTTTTACGTTATTATGGCGCAGATGTGTTGTTACTTCTGAGAGGATTACAAGGTCCCCCCAACTATTATTTTTTTTAATAGCTCTATAGACACCTACCTGTCATTTGGAACCCACGAAGCTCTCGTCCTTTGCACCTGTGTAATCCATTTTTCACGACGAACCCGGTATTTTGGAAGCATGTGAAGAGTAAATCCATCCTGCCAAGCGTTCGAGCAATATCCAGCAATATGAGACAGCATTTTTGCTAACACGCAGGAAAAAACTGCTACTTTCGTGCCGCTAAAACCACTGATCTAAAAAAAAAAAGACTGGATAGTTCATTGGCCACCATAGCTGAAGTCGCCGGAAGCAGATATCCGCCAGCTTGATACTCCCAAAACAACCATGCCGACCTGTCCAGCGATTAACTGTTAATCGCCAGTTTCATGGCTGTGAATATGTATTTACATATTCAGTGTTAACACTTGGGACTAAATGTCTGTGGAAGTATATAGTTCTAAATAAAACATACATGGATGTCCCTTAAAGACGATCTTACTTGTATGTTTTGAAGTTAAATTCCGGATCATGCTGGAGTATGTCGGGCATTGGCAGCAAGCCTCCAGAGTTAACTTTTTGCAGGTAACTTTTTTTCTTTTCCTGTTCACTTCTGAAAAATCTTGACATCGGGTCAGGAAATATAGAGTAAACTCTGCATAACTTGACTCTGTTTAGGACCACAACGTTTGTGTGAACTTAGAGAAATGTTGACTTACACGTAACCTTTTCAGTAGTATTATTGGAGACTGGGACCTCAAGGATGAGAATTTTCCGCCAATTAGCGGATTTCCGACTTTTTCAGACCAAAATGACCATTCTCGAGATAAGCACAAATCCGTTGAGAAAATTTCAGGGGGTAGGGTATCGTGCGCCTGCCTCTCGGTGATGGGTTCCGAGCTGACCCGTTCTAACATGCTCAGTAATGTAAATATTTGAATTTTGCGACATAAACATTAAAACTTGTTTGCGGCAGATTACTCGATTGGACAACAGCGTTATACAGTATAACGATCCAATCGTGTTAGTGGTTAATAGTTTCACCATTGCCATGTACATGTGTTCTCGGTTCTCAGAAATCACAGTGTAACTTGTTAATTAGCCAAGTAATGGCACGTGGGACTAACATTAGCATAAGGCAGCATAACCTCTTGAAATATTTTGACATGTGCAAACCCATCCATGATCCCTGGTATGTAATAAATAGGCCCAAGACCATAGTAAGAGAACTATACCCATATGATGCTTGCGCTATCATGCTTCACTATCGTGACTGTGTACTGTGGCTTGGTCTGTGACCCCTGGACACAAAATAAACGTTTACTCTCATCAGTCCACAGAATGTTCCTCCATTTCTCTTTCGGCCAGTTGTGTTCTTTGTAGCCTCTTCTGCACATGGCTTTTTTTCAACACTTTGTTGGGGATTCTTGTAAATAGATTAGATTCCCACATTCACGGTACTTACTGGTAACGCCAGACTGTCTTTGATCATTCTGGGGCTGATCATTGGCTGAGCCTTTGCCATCCTGGTTATTTTGCGATCCATTTTGATGGTTGTCTTCCATTTTCTGCCAAATGTCACTGATTTTGCTCTCCATTTGAAGGCATTAGAGATTATTTTAGCTGAACAGCCTTTATTTTTTAACCTCTTTATAAGGGTTCCCCTCTCCAATCAAACCTTTCATCAAAGTACATTGTTATTCTGAACAATGTGCATAATAACCCATTTTCCTCATCCTTTCAAGGAGAAATACATCCTCAACAGTGTCTAGCTTCATCCTTAAATAGGAGCCTCCTAATTGACACCTTTTTTTTTTTTCACAAAATTGATGACATCATTAAATGAATGACACACTTTTTTAAATACACCCCTTTCAAAAAAATTCCCAATTGCACGGCTTTAAGTGTGTGTACAATGTTCCCCCGTTATTCCCGTTCCTTACACCAACGCAAATAACGAAAATCCACGACGAATGCATGCAGTATTAATATATCAATGTATATGTACTATATTTTTGGAACCATGCGATGCACTTAAGTCTTAAATTTTCTCCGAAATGGACAGCATCCCTTATGTGCACAATTGCTCTGTGACTTGTCCAATGAAGTACTTGGAACACAATGTTTACATGTATACCAGCACGTTTTAGTGTCTCTGTAAGCTACCATATAATTGTGGTTACAAGGCAGAGAGGAATAATTGCCTTTTACATATGTAAGCAGAAGAAGCTTACATTGCCCTACACACTGCCCGTGTAGGCGGGTATTGACTAATAATGTTGTATACACTTCTTCTTTTCCTTTCGGCTTGTCCCGTTAGGGGTCGCCACAGCGTGTCATCTTTTGCCATCTTAGCCTATCTCCTGCATCTTCCTCTCTAACCCCAACTGCCCTCATGTCTTCCCTCACCACATCCATAAACCTTCTCTTTGGTCTTCCTCTCGCTCTTTTGCCTGGGAGCTCCATCCTGAGCATCCTTCTACCAATATACTCACTCTCTCGCCTCTGAACATGTCCAAACCATCGAAGTCTGCTCTCTCGAATCTTGTCTCCAAAACATCCAGCTTTGGCTGTCCCTCTAATGAGCTCATTTCTAATCCTATCCAACCTGGTCACTCCGAGCGAGAACCTCAACATCTTCATTTCTGCCACCTCCAGTTCAGGTTCCTGTTGTTTCTTCAGTGCCACCGTCTCTAATCCGTACATCATGGCCGGCCTCACCACTGTTTTGTAAACTTTGCCCTTCATCCTAGCAGACACTCTTCTGTCACATAACACACCAGACACCTTTCGCCAGCTGTTCCAACCTGCTTGGACCCGTTTCTTCACTTCCTGACCACACTCTCCATTGCTCTGTATTGTTGACCCCAAGTATTTGAAGTCGTCCACCCTCGCTATCTCTTCTCCCTGTAGACTCACTCTTCCCCCTCCACTTTTCTCATTCACGCACATATATTCTGTTTTACTTCGGCTAATCTTCATTCCTCTCCTTTCCAGTGCATGTCTCCATCTTTCTAATTGTTCCTCTGCATGCTCCCTGCTTTCACTGCATATCAAAATATCATCTGCGAACATCATGGTCCAAGGGGATTCCAGTCTAACCTCATCTGTCAGCCTATCCATTACCACTGCAAACAGGAAGGGGCTCAGAGCTGATCCCTGATGCAGTCCCACCTCCACCTTAAATTCCTCTGTCACACCTAAGGCACACCTCACCATTGTTCTGCTGCCATCATACATGTCCTGTACTATTTTAACATACTTCTCTGCCACACCAGACTTACGCATGCAGTACCACAGTTCCACTCTTGGTACTCTGTCATAGGCTTTCTCTAGATCCACAAAGACACAATGTAGCTCCTTCTGACCTTCTCTGTACTTAATAATGTTGTATACACTCATGGTGTCTAAAATTATCATACCAAAGCAAACAGAATAGTGTAACTAGCAAATAATAAAACAAAAGAATGACTCAAGAAATAATTGACACAAAACATGCATTTTAAATGCTGTTTACATGCTCCCAACATGCTTTGGGGCATGAAGGAGGTCTGTGAGCCCAACTCACCTGCAGCCATGCTCGGAACATTTGTAAACTCACAGTCACAGAAAACAAAGGAAGCACAATCAAAATAAAATCTTGATTAGAACTCATTTGAGATGGTCATTCAAAGTGTTTTCATACGATCTTCTTTCAGGTACCAGAGAAATGTCTCAGTCACTCCCCAAGCAGAAGAAAAAGGCCCAGCAGTATAAAGGCCATAAGAAAAGTGAGTAATCCTGCTTTGATGAACAGTTCCCCTCTCTCATTCCATCTTTTTCTTCTGCTTTGTTTATTTAGGTTGGGTCAAGTTATAGGCAGAGGTGGGAAGTACTTATTAATCATTACTATCCGAAGTAGACTCTTCAGATCTTGCTGCTTGAGTATTTGTTTCTGACAACATTACTCGTTCACTTTTTTAAACAATTATGTTCTTATTCTTCTCCTTACATTTGGAAAAATTAGCTTGTTACTTGTAAAACCTTCTTACGTTTGCGATGACAACGTAAAAGTGCAACACCGAAAAACGAAGTTAC
This sequence comes from Syngnathoides biaculeatus, assembly GCF_019802595.1. Classification (NCBI taxonomy): domain Eukaryota; kingdom Metazoa; phylum Chordata; class Actinopteri; order Syngnathiformes; family Syngnathidae; genus Syngnathoides; species Syngnathoides biaculeatus. The sequence continues at coordinate 6,323,632 of NC_084661.1, forward strand.
ACTAGTCAACTGCATTAATCCTAGATTTCGTCAATACAACACTTTCCCCTTTGTTAGGGGAATCCATCCGTCCATCTTCTACCGATTTTCTGGGTTGGATCGTGAGGGCAGTACCTTTAGCAGGATTACTTAGAGTTCCCTTTCCCCAGCCACTTGACCCAGTTCTTCTGGAGGGATCCTGGGGCATTTCCAGGCCAGTGTGTCCTTGGTCGTCCCTTGGGTCTCTTTCTGGCGGGACGTACCCAGAACACCTCACCAGCGTGGATCGGAGAAGTATCCGGATCAGATGTCCCATCCACCTCATCTGGCTCCTCTCTATGCGGACGAGCAGCGGCTCAACACTGAGCCCCTCTCGGATGACCAAGCTTCTGACCCTATCTCTAAGGGAGAGTCTGGACTCCCTGCGGAGGAAACAAATTTCTGCTGCTTGTATTATTGATCTTGTTCTTTCGGTTATGACCCACACTCGTGACAATAGGTGAGGGTAGGAAGATAGATCGACTGATAAATTGAGAGCTTCGCCTTTCGACTTTGCTACTTCTTTAGCACAACATACCGATTCAAAGTCTGCATCACTGCTGACGCTGTATCAATCATTCTGTCCATCTCCCGCTCCATTCTTCCTTCACTCGTGAACAAGACCCCAAGATACTTGAACTCCTCTACTTGGGGTAGGATCTCGTCTCTGACCTGGTGGGGACACGCCACCCTTTTCTGACTGAAGACCATAGTCTCAGATTTGGAGGTGCTGATTCTCATCCCAGCCGCTTCACATTCTGCTGCGAAGCACTCCAGTGAGCATTGGAAATCACGACTTGATGAAGCTAACAGAACTACATCATCTGCAAAGATCAGAGATGCAATTCTGAGGCCATCAAACTGGACACCCTCTCTGCTGCGCCTGAAAAAATTGTCTATAAATTTTATGAACAAAATTGGTGACAAAGTTCAGCATTTGATTACGGTGAGAGTCCAACTCTCACCATAAACAAGTCCGACTTACTGCCGGCAATGTGGACCAAACTCTTGACACCAATCGTGCAAGGACTGACCAGCCCATATCAGGTGGTCCGGTATAGTAGTGAAGGACCGTCCAGTGGATGCCGCAAGGGTCACGGTCGAACACCTTTTCCAAGTCTACAAAACGCATGTAGACTGGTTGGGCGAGCTCCAGTGCCGCCTCGAGCACTCTTCTTTTGGAAGTCGGAGTTGAAACTCCTTTTAATGATCCAGTGGTACCTCGGTTTTCGAACGTTTTAGTTTTCATACAAATCGTTTTTCGAACGAAAATTTAGAGATTTTTTTTTGCTTTGGTTTTTGAACAAAAATCGTTATTCGAACACCCCGACCAGCTGACCCACGATGATTTGCTATTGTGCTTTTAAACGCACCTCCGAAAAAAACGGAAAAGACTTAAACCACGCAACCACGCGCATTAGCACACGGCGCAATCAGATGACTCACACACTCCTCTGCTTGCGAACGTTACCCAGTACTGTAGTGACTTATTTTCGTCAAATTGAGCAACGTTATCACCTGATCATGGCTTCAAAGAAGGCAAATGGAAGTGCTGGTGCTGAAAAATTGAAAGTGGTGTGTAAAACTGTCGACTTCAACAAGGATTTGATAGCCAAGCATGAATCTGGTGTGCGTGTTTCTGAGCTATCAAAGAAGTATGGCATGGCAAAATCAACGATCAGCACCATCCTGAAACGCAAAGCAAGTGATGCTAAAGGAGCAACTGTGTTGACCAAGCAGAGCCCACAGATCTTGGAGGAAGTCGAAAAGTTGCTTCTTATTTTTGTGAACGAGCAGCAGTTAGCTGGGGATAGTGTTGGCGAGGAAGAGAAGAGATGTCGTCTGATGAGGTTAAAGGCAGGAAAGATGTCTATTTAAGCTATCTGCGCTGAAGAAGACGTCCATAATTTTGAGAACTTCATCACCTGAATAAAGCTGGATGTTTCAGAGCACTGCAAAGTTTTAATGATGTTGTGATGAGCCACTTCAGAAAATTGCTTAAAAGACAGCAGAAACAAACATTAGATTTGCTCTTTGTGAAAAAGGGGGAGTCACCCCCACCGAAGACATCTGAACGGAAACTTCTTTTGTTCCATTAACCCTACCTTTAACTGCAAGTTATTTATTTTTTTTACATTATGTACTTTCTGTGCAAATAAAAAACAATTAGTTTTTTCCTGCCTCATTATTGCTTGTTTGAAGTTATTCTGCACTTTTGTTAATTAAAAAAAAAAAAAAGGTTTACAAGGTTGGGGGGCTAGTCGCTACAGATACGGCAGTGCACTCCCACCCTAACATACTCTACTCGGCAAAAGCATACATTTTAGGCAAATACATATATTTCTTCAATGATTTAATTATATAAAGTATTTAAACTATACATCTATCTCTGCTGTGCAGTTTATTATCAGGAAAAACTAAAAAAAAAAAAAAAAAAAAAAGAAAATCGCTTGAACTATTTTTTTAGGCTTGGAACCCATTATTTCATTTTCCATTCATTATAATGGGAAAATGTGCTTCAGTTTTCGAACGTTTTGGTTTTCAACCAGTCTTCTGGAACGGATTGTGTTTGAGAACCAAGGCACCACTGTATTAGTATTCAGACCTTCACGATACGTTTGGGCCTACCATGTTGGACTGGCATCTTCCACCACCATTGGAGCCAACACACCAGCAGGTTGTGATCAGTTGACCGCCCCTATCTTCACCCAAGTGAAAGTAGTGATATGGCTCAGAGCCTGCTTTGTCTGTCCTAGGGGGCTGACTGACAGGTGTGTATATATTGCATTCATGAGACAGTGTTGGCTGTCGGACACACTGTATTCTTGCCGAGTGACAATTTATTTGAGGCTGCTCGTAATTTCTGTTGAATGAGGGTTATTTCGGGCTCCTCTTCAAACTTTAACTTTTGCAAGCATTTGAATTAGCAGTTCACGTGTACTTGACACTTTTTGATCAGTCTACTCTGACAGGTTGCTTTTGTGTTGCCCAAAGTCGGAGGTGTCTGTTTGCAACAGTCTTTCCAGTGTGTGGTTTGTTTGTGTGCTTGACACAAGCTTGTTTGAGCTTTTCATTTTCACGGTGTGCCTTTGTATCCTTGTCAACTGGACGATCTTGTGCAGGGTTCATGCAAGTATTAAATTCTGCACAACTCGGACATGTCTTTTGTGAGGTTACTTTCACATTGTGTTCCCAATTCAAAACTGTCATCATGAATAGGACTTTGTACAAGTTCTGCCATACCTGTGTCCCGAGTGCAATTGGCTGGACACAGTGCATATTTGAATGGTTGCAAGGTAAACTTGTTTGAAATGTGCATCTAATTTGAACTAGATGCACAATAAAAGCGATGCAATTAATTATGTAATTAAATAGGATTCCCAAATGACTTTCATGTGTCTGAGACTGTGGATAACACCAGTAATTGAATAGGACAAAATTGTTGCCGTCAAATTTTGTGTACCCCCTAATTCAATCAAAATAAAATTACGTTGTAAGGTTTAGCAATTTAATCTTTTATTTTAAACAACTGCAAAGGCATTGTTTTGGCATTAAATCGATAAGGGTAACTAAATTTGGATTTCAACTCACTCACCAAAATAACTTATCCAGCTCTGAAAAATTACATTTAGTTATGATTAGCAAGCTTGTTTTGGATCTCTTTGATTCAGTGTGAGTCAGTTGAATCGTGATTTACAGTTTACAAATGTAACTAATTTTCAAGTTTTGTTTAACTTTGGTACAAAATTAAATGCACCTATAATTACGCTTGTGAATAAATTGATATAAATGGATGAGAAGCCATAGATTTTTTTTTTTTCTTAAAAAAAAAACTCTTGAAGTAAAATAAAACTACGGCACAGTGGATCAACTAGTTCGAGCAATGGCCTCACAGTTTTGAGGACCGGGATTCAAATCCCGGCCCCGGCTGTGTGGAGTTTGCATGTTCTCCTTGTGCCTGCGTGGGTTTTCTCCGTCACTCTGGTCTCCTCCCACATCCCTAAAAACAGGCAATAATTAGAGATTCTAAATTGCCCTTAGGTGTGATTGTGAGTGTGACTGTGCAATTGCCTGGCAACTAGTCCAGGGTGTACCCTGCCACCTCGCCCAGCACTTCTGTGACCCTTGTGAGGTTAAGCAGCTCAGAAGATGGATAGGAGGATGGATGAAAATGAAACAAATAAAATCAAATTAAAAGAAAAGTCTAAAGTTATTAAAAATGGATAAGGAACTAATTAATAAATGCTTCTTGAGAAAAAAACAAGTACTCTAGTATGGTGGATTAAGCATCGTCACCATATGTCTTTCTTTTTTGTTGACAAAGATGGCGCGTGCTGTTGTTCAGCAAACGGCAAACGCCGCACAGTAGAAATACTGTAAGAGTTCAGTGGTGAAGCTCAAAGTTGGTTAAAATAAAACCACAAAAAAACTGTTACAATTGTACGAATGAGCAGAGTTTCACCACACAAGAAGAAAACAAAGCATTTAAATGAATGAAAAGTAATCTCCGTATTTTTTATTTATTTATTTATTTTTGGTAAAAGACAAAAGCTTTTAAATTCATAAAACGATTGGCATTCAGTGTATGTAATAGCTTAGCGATTGGTTAGCAAGCTACCAGTTGGTAGGTTACACAGGAAGCTAGTCAGGCCTATTGTGTTCTGCAACATCAGCAATCAACTTCAATCCCTCAACAACCCCACTGCCTTAGATCCCTCCACCCCCTCCATCAACTCCAACCTTGTGGCCTTTCCTCCCACCAAAATTATCCAACTAATATGGGTCCCAGGCCAGTGCAACCTCACAGGCAATGACCTTCCTGACAAGCAGGCCAAACTCGGTTCCTCCCTTCCCCAAACAATCACTCCACTCGACGCCAAAGCGCACTTAGCGATCATCGTCAACGGATTTGCAAATCCTCTACATCTACCAACCCTCTTATCCTTTCCCTCACCCATTCCCGACCTAATCCTGAGGAAGACTCCCAGTTGTCCAAGAAAGACCTTGTCAACCTTATCCGGTTCTGGTCCGGCCACAACCCATCCCTCCGAAAATGGCAACAAGTGACGGGGAAGTGCAATGATGACTGCTGCCGTCTCTGCAGTGAGGAAGAAGAATTGGCTGAGCATCTTTGGCTTCAGTGCCCTGCCCTCCAGTCTGCCCAATACCACTGCCAATTGGGATTCTTCTTCAGAGAACTACGGAGCCTCCCACATGCAAGTCTAGCGCATCTGAGGATCATCCTCAGGTGCCTCGAGTTACTCAACAAGTAAAAAACAACAGCAGCACTATGTTAAAATTAGCGGAAACCCACTTCGGAACCACAAGGAAAGTCTGACAGTAGTGTTTGAAATAATAGCAGTCCAATGTGTTTGCGTCAAGATTTATCCACATTTTCTGTATATTTTTTTGATTGCTCGATGTCAAGTTGCTGGTAGGTGTAATTGATTCACAGAAAACCAAGAAGACCCAGCATTCATAATATACACACTCTTAAGGCTGTGCAAATTGGGGATTTGTTGAAAGGGGTGTGTGGGGAAAAAAATAGAAGTGTGGCATTCAATCAGTGAGGTAATCAATTTTGTGAAAAGCAGGTGTGAATCAGGTGGCCCCAATAAAAAGGATGAAGCCAAAACCTGTTGAACATGCATTTCCCCTTGAAAGCCTGAGGAAAATGGGTCATTCAATACTTGTTCAGAAGAACAGTGTACTTTAATTGAAAGTTTGATTTGGAGAGGGAAAACCTCATAAAGAGGTCCAAAAATTTTCAGCTAAAATCATCTCTAATGCTTAAAATCCTGTGATGCCAGGGTACATCGAAGAATAACAAACAGACATTGACAATAGGAAACAAAAAGTAACAAAAGGATAATATAGTATTGGGTGATGGTGGATTGGTGAACAATTCGTAACAACACAAACCCAAGACAAGTACTTATCTAGAATAGCCAGCGAGTGATGTTGGAATCTCAAAATAGTTTCCTGTCAAAATAAATCTTGCTTTAAAGCAGTTCCGTTCAGGTGGTACGACATTTGTATGTATCTCATCTCTTGAACAAATGGCTCTACATCTACTTTGGGAGAAATTATACCCACCACTGCCTTTTTAACATCTTCTATAGTCCATGTTTTGGAGACTAGGATTGTATCATTCTTTCCAGGGTGGCCTGCTCTGGGTTTGGCAACAGCCACCAGAAGGAAAGCATCTGTTTCTTCTTCGATTTCTTCCTTACAAACCATAAGTTGTCTTTGTGTTTGTGGTAATTCAATACCCACTTCTCTATTTTTATTTTTCCCGAGATTTTGTTTTTTTAACTGTCGGCGATGCTGATTGCTTTTTGTTATATGGCAGTGGTCATTCTAGAAGTGGTGGATACAAACTAATTGAGGAGTTTGGAGGTGCAGTCGGTACCAAACTTCATCCCCCAACTTTCCCTCCTTGTCTTGGTGGGACAGGAATTTTTTGTCTCAGTTCCTGAGTTACAGGTCCAGTTTCATTATCCTCCTGTCTGTCAAACAGGAGTATCCTTTCCTTTTTCCTCACGTTTTGCTCTGTCTTTTGCTTTTTTTTTCTGTTGACCTTGATCTCTGGGTTTGGCCAATGCAAGCCAGGTTTTTGCTTGTTCCCAACAATTTTTATTTTTTTTCTCATTTCTGCTGAAGATCTTTGTGCAGACTGAAGCGAGTTGTTATGCATTGACTTTGAGGCAAGATAGAGACACAAGGTCTGGGCCCGCTGCTTTGTTTATCTTTTGTTCTTTGAAGATGTGTTCATGGTGGGAGTGAACGTCTCGTTTTCCAATATGCAGTTAAAGCTGTGGTCATTGCCAAGTCTTTTATTTTTCTCCACTTGAATGTTGCTTGTTATTAGTTAGCGATTTTAATGCATGCCAGACTAATATGGACTCGTTAGCACTAAACTGTTTTTCCATTTTTTCTGTATAATTATTTGCAGTGTTAATTTCGTTAGTCAGCTTGTTTCTAGTATATTTGAATAATTGGTAAGTTAATAGCAAGTAAATAAATCTAATTTTAGCCTTTGAATTGAATTTTTGATTACAATAAACAGGCAACAGAAATTACAGTTGAAACCAGAAGTTTACATAGACGAAATAAAAAGTTGTCCTTTTTTTTTGGCTCACATGAAATCAGAAGAAACCCTTCCTGTTTTAAATCAATTAAGATTACCAGAATTATTAGAATATTAGATGGCAGAACAATAAGAGAAGGATTTTTTTAATGGCAGTTTTTCATTACTTTCTTCAAAGTCAGAAGTTAACATATATTTCATTAGTATTTGCTACCACTGCCATCAAAGTGCTTGTCTTAGTATCCCATCACAATATTTCTTCTTCTCACAGTAGTTGGCAGGAATTTTGGCCCATTCTTGCTGACAGAACTGGTGTAACAGAGCCATCTTTGCAGGGCACCTTGCACGCACATGCCTTGTCAGCTCTAGCCATAAATGTTCAATATGCTCGGGATAGGGCATAATCATTTAATCAAATTCAATTCAAGCAACCTTCTCTTTGGTCTTCCTTGAGCTCTGTTTCAAGACCGCTCCACCCTCATCACCCTACTACCAATATACTCAACTATCTCACCACTGGATGTGTCCAAATTATGGAAATCTGCACACTTAAACTGTCTCCATTGTCTCCAAAACATCCAGTGACTTGCGGTGAGGTTTCACGATTGTTGAGGCACTGACTCTAGGGGAATCATATATAATATGAGTCTAAAATAAAAGGTATGCATACATTTTTATTTTGACATAAATTGAAACAATTTGTTTTTAAATATTTTAGATGCTTCAATTAATTGCACGCTGTTGAATAATATGAACAAAACAAAAGCATATTTAATATAAAGTCAAATTTATAGGTTTTTTTTTTTTGGGTCATTCTATTTCGATCGTGATGTCTGGAGCTCTCTGAAGCTCAACTCAACACTGCTACATGCTGGTTGTGGCGCCGTACAACCTAACCCTGCGGAGGAAGGCCCCTTGTTCCGAGATCTTGTTCTTTTGGTCACGAGCCACAATCGTGCCCATAGGTGAAGGTAGGAATGTAGATGGACTGGTATATTGAGAGCTTCGCCTTTCGACATAGCTCCCTCTTTACCACAACATACCGATAAAAAGTCCCCATCACTGCAGACGCGACACCGATCTGTCTGTCGATCTCCCGCTCCATTCTTTCCTCACTCATGAACAAGACTTACCCTAACCCATACTTGAATTCCTCCACTTGGGGAAGGATCTCATCCCCGACCTGGAGAGGGCACGCCACCCTTTTCCGACTGAGGACCATAGTGTTGGATTTGGAGGTGCTGATTCTCATCCCAGCCACTTCACACACTGCTGCGAATCGCTCCAGTGAGAGCTGGAGATCACGGCTTGATGAAGCCAACCGAACCACATTATCTGCAAAGGGCAGAGATGCGATGCTGAGGGCACCAAACCGGACACCCTTTACACCTCGGCTGTGCCGAGAAATTTTGTCCATAAAAGTTATGAACAAAATCGGTGACAAAGGGCAGCCTTAGCAGAGTCCAACTCTCACTGGAAACGAGTCCGGCTTATTGCCGCCAATGCTGACCAAACACTGAGAGCGGTCGTACAAGGACCGAACAGCTCGTATCAGGGGGTTCGGTACCCCAATTTTTGTAGTTATCACACGGGTTTTGGAGTCGTACTTTGGTTCCTCACCTCGGACCTATTTGCCGTGGGTGACCCAACCAGGGGCATGAAGCCCCAGACAACTTAGCAGCTAGGATCATCGGGACACACAAACCCCTCCATCACGATAAGGTGACAGCTCAAGTAGGGGTGTTATCGGCAGCATAATAAGAAAACACTGATGTCTCTTGTGTGAAGCAATGAACAAATTACAGCCTAGCTGAATGGTTGTGTGCATGGCTTCCTCAAGCGCAGTGGGAGAGATGACTCACCATGACTCGTAGGTTTACCTCCTCTGCATTTGAACGGGAATTATGACAATTCAGATATTTTAATGATGAAATTCTTGAAATTATTGGATTGATACGGAAAATCATTGTAGAGCATAGATCATAGAACTAAAATGAACAATTTAATTTAACATAATTTAAATTTTTGGGGGAGTGGGGTCAAAACTGCTGTCTTGTTGTACTCGAGTGGGTCCAACTCCCAGAGACAAATTACTTGTCGACATACTTGGCAGATCTGATTCTGTCCCTCTGAGTTTAAGGTAGCCTCTGAAATATTGACTTGTGTGCTAATTTTGAGGAACTAGTTTTTACAGTGAAGAAAATGAGTATTTGAACACCCTGCTATATCGCAAGTTGTCCCACTTAGAAATCATTGAAGGGTCTGACATTTTCATCGTAGGTGCATGTCTACTGTGAGAGAGATAATCTAAAAAGAAAAATGCAGAAATCACAATGATTTTTTTTTTTTTTTTTTTTTTTTTTTTTTTTAACGATTTGTGTGATACAGCTACAAATGAGTATTTGAACACCTGCAAAAAACAATGTTAATATTTGGTACAGTAGCCTTTCTTTGCAATTACTGAGGTCAAACGTTTCCTGTAGTTCACCAGGTTTGCACACACTGCAGGAGGCATTTTAGCCCACTCCTCCTCCACAGATCTTCTCTAGATCAGACGGGTTTCTTGGCTGTCGCTGAAAAACATGGAGTTTAAGCTCAGCTCCCTCCAAAGATTTTCTCTTGGGTTCAGGTCTGGGGGCCACCCCAGAAACTTCTTACAGAGCCACTCTTTGGTTTTCCTGGCTCTGTTCTTTGGGTCATTATCATGTTTGAAAGACCCAGCCACCATCTTCAATGCTCTGACTGGAGGAAAGAGGTTGTTCCCCAAAATCTCACAATACATGACCGGGATCATCCTCTGCTTAATACAGCGCAGTCGTCCTGTCCCATGTGCATAAAAACACCCCAAAAGCATGATGCTACCACCCCCATGCTTCATAATGGTGTTCTTGGGTTTGAACTCATCATTCGTTTTCCTCCAAATACGGTGAGTGGAATTATGACCAAAAAGTTACATTTTGGTCTCATTTGACCACAAAACGTTCTCCCATGACTCCTCCTGGGCTGATTCCTCACCTTTCTAAGGCTCCTTGAGACCCCACGGGATGATATCTTGCATGGGGCACCACTCCGATTGAGATTGACCATCATGTTTGGCTTTTTTTTTTTATTAAGCTGTTTGGCAATTTCTCCGTAGCCCTTTCCAGCCATGTGGAGTTGTACAATTTTGTCTCTGGTGTCTTTGGACAGCTCTGTGGTCTTGGCCATATTACAAGTATGAGTGTTACTGATTGTATGGTGTGGACAGGTGTCTTTTTGCAGCTAACGACCTTACACCAGTGCATCTGATTCAGGATAATACATAGAGTGTAGGTGGACTTTTAAAGGCGGACTAACAGCTCTTTAAGGGTCAGAATTCTAGCTGATGGACAAGTGTTCAAATATGCAGCTATTCGTTTGAAAAAGTTATACATTGTGATTTGTGGATTTTTCTTTTTAGATCTCTGTGTACATGCACCTACGATGAAAATTTCAGACCCCTCCATGATTTCTAAGTGGGAGAACTTGCACTATAGCAGGGTGTTCAAATACTTGTTTTCGTTGCTATATTACTTGTTGCACTCGTCTCTAAGTGAGGTAGCTTGTCACAGCAAATATTCTCAACTTTTAAATTGTGGTTGTGTTCAAAAAGTATTTCCCGATGTCAAAAAAATGTTCTTTGTGATATGCTCTGATGTGTTTTATGCTGTTTGGAGCATTTGTTTTTCGCCATGATAAATACTTCAGGTCATTTACACAACGATGGATTCTCCGTAGTGTCAAACAGGAAATTATTGCATCTGTTCAATCTTCTCTTTTTTTTTCAGGCATAGCCATTTTACACGACAAAACTATATTAGACAAAGATTAAAAGAGTAGTTTTTGTCACGTCCCATCGGAACGAGAGTAGGACCCAAATGCAGGAACTCGGAAGACGCAAGGTAGTTCAAGAAGAGACACGTTTATTATATGCAGAGGTAGGGGATCGAGCAGGCAGTCCGGTGCAGCAGCGGTAGTTGGGACGTCGGGCGAAGAGAGCAGGTGAGCGGACAGGCAGGAGTCGGTACACAGGAGAACAATCAAAGCAGGCAGAAGTAACGAAGGAGTCAGGCTTACAAGGTTGGTCGGAGAACGGACGAAGGTTGGTACACACAGGTTCAATCAGGGATACCGGAGCACACGAACGGGACATGAAGATCATACGAACTGGCCCCGGCCAGTTGTCATCGCGGTCATATAAATCCACAGCATAATCAGGCTGCATGAGGCGCAGGTGTGCACCTTCCAATCAGCGCACCTGCGCGGACACCCGCACAGCTCGTGCTGAAGCGGCAGGATCATGACAGTTTTATGTGATCTTGAATCTGCCCCAAAACTCATCCCATCTTCCCACATAGCAAAATTGCCATTGGATAAATTTTGAGCTCCTTTACCCTCCTTCTGAAAGAAATTAGCTCTGAATCGGATTTGAAAGTCAAACATTTTCTCATTTTTATTTATTGATAAAAGTGTTGTCTGTCATTGTACACTCTTGTACTTTTGGTTCAATTAGTTCTCATTTTCATTGAGAAAATCAAGTTTCTTAAAATGCTGTGGAGAAAATTTGTCAATTACTACTCAAGTAAAGTTACTTTTTTGTCAGGGCTGTTTCAATATTGGCATTTCATTTACTTACCTGTCGTAAACAGCGTTTCTGGTTACTTGGTTCTGGCATCTTAGTTGTAGATTACCAGTGTCACATTCAAATAGGCATATCACTGACAGTGTCAGTAAATTGTTTCATTGTAATGCTTACGTTGTCTTATGGAAAAATGTAAATAAACCAATGTAGTTATAACAGCTGGAAGTGATCTTGTGTGTAATAAACATTGATAGCTGACCAGAGTTTGGCTTGATATTTAGAGAGGAAAATTCCAGTTGGTCGACGGCCCTTCAGTCAGACAGCCAGGAGGAGAAGCTTCTCAGGTGATGAAGAGCAGAGTCCACCTTTTTACCATGTTGAGGAGCCAACTCAGCTCCAACTCCGAACCAATCTCCACCAAACCAATAAATCAGGTAACATCACACTAATCATTGAAATGAGCAACCTCCTGCTCTTTAACAGGAAAGAGTCATCTATTTTTGGTCACGTCACCAGTTTCTTTTGAGCTCATGTGGGCAAAAGTATTGTTTGGACAAAAAAAAAAAAAAGTCTACTCTGAAGAATCATCATGTGTGTTTTAGAAACTTAAATTATGTACATTAACACATCCTGCAATGAAGCCACAATATTTCAACACAACCATCTTTTCAATTTCTTGTCCTTGTCTTGCAGACTCACTTCTGCGAATGAAGGAGGAAATGATGGAGGCAGATGAGTTCAGTTTTTCCCAGGGCACCTCTGATCAGGAGAGTAATGGCTCAGGCACATTCTACATTAAACAGGAACCTTAGGTTCAAAGTAAGAAAAACAAGAGAATGATGGTTCTCTGCAAGAGTGAATTATGGAGAATGGATGTGAGTTCAAATTACATTTAAACACATCTATTTCCAATGGAGAAGTAAGGCAATTAAGAGAACATGATCAGTTCCTCACCTCTTGAAAAAAAAAAAACAAAAAACCTATGGATCTTTTCCGTAATCATTTCCATGCATGTATAGATCACAGATGTTCTGTCTCTTTTCTCGTATCTCTTGCCTTAACATTCAACCATGATAAAACCTTTTTTTTTTTTCTTTTTTTTGTAACGAAACAACCTTTTTCCAGTGGCTCTCTTATGTACTCCATGTTAATTTCAGCTGCCCCAGGCCTGTATAAACTGTGATAACTTTGTATTGAGCTGGGTCTGGGTTTTTGTTTTGTTTTTGTTTTTATACTACACGTTACTTTGCCACTGAACACAAGTCGTAAATTACCTGATATAATAGAAGCAGGCAAAATGAGAAACAATTATTTGTCGTAATTTTATTATCTTTTTTTTTTTAATTCACACAGCCTAGTTATAATCGTACTTGAATTGTTTTGTGTTTTTGTCTTTAGTTTTAAACTTGCTTTTGCTGGCTTTGTGGTTAAAACCTTAAATGTAAATTCAAATTATATCAATTAGTATGTGGAAAATGATGAAGTGCAAAATATAGGTATTAAATATTTTAATACAGTCATCCAAAGTACTACAAATGCTGCATAGAATTGCTGCGTATCCTTGACATAATGTTTCTTAGAGGTTTTCAGAGCTGCATTTATTCAAGATTCAACCGTTAAATCAAATGAAATGTGGTGACTATTTTCAACATTCAAGTTTCACTCTCAGTCTCGCAGTCAGAGAAGACCTGTTTTATTACAAGCTGCATTGGGATCCTCTTTCACAAGCTATTGATTGTGAAACCATTAAAATAGCCACATTTAAGTGACTCCTTCTAACATTTGAACATCTTTTAAACTGCTATAATGATGATAATGCTTGCTGGTGGAACTTGGTCATGTTGTCACAGTAGAACTGTTATCCAGTCATAAAGGGGTGTTTTTTTGAATAAAGAATACATGATTATGTCAGTAATTGAACTACCCCCTGTTAATGTAGCTCCACCTAGCTGATGGATTTCTTAAAATCATCAATCTGTTGGTAAAAGTAGGAGTTAATCCTCCAACTACATTCATATACACCTACATGTATTTGAATTAATCTAAAAAAATATTAATCTGGAGCAACAGTTATATGGTTTGTATAATTTTAATTAATTTTACCTTGAGTACAAAACAAAATATTGCAGTAATGGATACATTTTTTTTGGTCTCACTTTTTTTTTTTTTTAAAGGGGGTGAATTATTTTTCCATAAATTAAAAAAAAACAGTAGCACGTACAGTATAGTAGTAATATAATACATTGTGTTCAAGATCACTGGTACGAGACAGAGAAATGGATACCTAATTCGAGGTGTGTAAAGTCCATGTATTGGCCGATGGGAAAAGGAAATGCCCAGATTTTTTTATACTGCTGCCTCTTGTTGAGGGTCACCAGGTAGCTGGAACCTTCACATGCTTTACAAACAAAGTTACTCTTCGTAATTAGTTAGTCAATAAGAAGTTGAGACTATTACTCTTTGAAAAAACAATTTTAACAAGTTAAAATATTAAAATCCTTGTCTGTGCTTTTTTTAAAAAATACCCTGAGGGTCAAGAGTTGCAGTACCCACTACACCCCATTTTTAATGCTGCTTTTACACCAGACAAAGAAAACTTTCTCTCAATGTTACTCGTGAGTGTTTGACCATGTTAGTTGTGTACACAATGGGTACAGAAAGTATTCATACGCCCTTGGAATTTTCACCCAAAAGTTTTCACACCCTTTGCTATGGATTTAGTAGAAGCACACTTTGGAGCTCATGCAGCCATCAATCTTTGGAATTATGTGACAAGTTTTACACACCTGCATTTGCGCATTTGGGGATTCTCTGCCATTCCACCGTGCAAATCCCCTGCAGTCTTGTTCGGTTGGATGGTGAATGTTGCTCAACAGCTATTTTCAGGGACCTCCAGGGATACTCAATTGGGATTAAGTCAGGGTACAAGCTGGGCCATTCACAAACCGTAACGGGGTTATTCTGAAGCTACTCCTTCGTTATTTTACCTGTGAGCTTCAATTGTGTCGCTACGACTAGAAAAGGCAAAGAGACCACAGGGTGGAGTTTCCTCTGCCTTTTTAGGCCATTTCCAGTAGCCATTTTTACTTTCCTTTTCTAAGCAACAAAGCAACAACAATGGTGACCATGGAACAGTGTCTGCTAGAACCTAGCTAATCAGAAGACATTTAATTATGCCACATTATCGATCAAGAAAGCGGCATACATTGTATGTGGAACCGAGAGGAACACTGAGTATGTCGCTATAGCATGTGACTGAAATGGACCAATTGCAAGAGATGATCTCCACAGCATTCTACACACAGCAACATTATTTGCCGTGTCAGCATTAAGCAACGCAGAGGGCCTGGGCCAATGTGTGGGTCACATTACGCAATGTCAAATACAAAGAGACTTTTAGAATTAAGGCCAAAAAATTCTGTCTTGGTCTCATCAGAGGATGAAACAAAATCTTAATTCTCCCCATATTTGACTCCTTCAGGGGTTTTATAGCATACTTCACGCTGCCTTTCACCTCTTGCACAGAGGAGAGACTTCCCATTGGCCACTTTCGCAAAAAGCCCCAACTTCTGGATGGCTACAGTGATGGTTGACTTTCTAAACCTCCCTCCCATCTCCTGACTGTATCTCTGGAGCTCAGCCACAGTGATCTTTGCACTCTTCTTGATCTCTTTCACAAAGGGTCTTCTCCCACAATTACTCAGTGTGGCCGGACGGCCTGTTCCAGGAACGGTTGTGGTTGTCCCAAATGTCTTCCATTTAAGCATTATAGTGGTATTAGGAACCTTAAGTGGAGCAGAAATCTTTTTCTATCATTAACCAGATCTGTGTCTTGACACAATTCTGTCTGAACTTTTCAGTGAGTTCATTTGACCTCGTGATTTTCATCTGCTCCGACATGAACTGTGAGCTGTAACATCTTACATAGACTGGTGTGTGGTTTTCCTAATCAAGTCCAATCACTTTAATCAAACACAGCTGGACTGAATGAAGGTGTATAACCAATTCAAGGATGATTAGAAGAAATGGACAGCACCTGAGTCAAATATGATTGTCACACCAAAGGTTCTGAATACTTATGGCCGGGAGATATTTAAGTTTTTCTTTTTAATAAATCTACAAACTTTTCAACAATTCCATTTTTGTCAAAATGGGCTGCAGTGTGTACATTGAGGAAATAAAATAACTTAAATGATTTTAGCAAATGGCTGCAACATAACAGTAACGAATTAAAAGGTGTCTGAATACTTTCCGTACCCACTGTACACTGAACGTGAATTGACTTCATTCACACCACACCTACCGGAAAAAAATATTTACTTGGTAGATATCAACACCATTTTTTATATTTCTTGATTGAGGGACTGTCCCGTTGAAGCCAGTTTACATACACAGTGCAAAAACATTTCATTTTTTTGTCTTACTGTCTGAAGTCAAATCAGACTATCCCTCCCCCTTTTCAGGTCAATCAGGATCAGGATTTCCTCAATACCACAATAATAGAGAATTTCTTAAAGGATTTTACATTTTTTTTAGGTCAAAAGTTTACATACATTTCCTGAAGTTCAAGTAGCATTTCCTTTGAACTGCATGAATCGGGTCATAAAGTTTGGGTAACCTTCAAGCTTCTAACAGAAATCTGCTGGAATCCTGGCCCATTCCTCTTGAGAGAACTGATGTAACTGAGTCAGGTTTATTTGGTGGCCTTGCTCGCACACGGCTTTTCAGATCTGCCCACAGATTTGTGATGGGATTAAGATCAGGCATTGACTTTATCCTCAAGCCACTTTTTAATCATTTTGGCAGTATCCTGAGGGTCATTGCCCATTTGCGCCCAAGTTTTAGCTTCAGAGGTGATGTCTTGAGATGTTGCCTCAATATGTGTGTAATATTCTTCCTACATGATGCTGTCTATTTTATGAAGAGCTCAATTTCCTGCTGCAGCAAAACAGCCCCACAACATGATACTGACACCTCCATGCTTCACAGTTGGTATGGTGTTCTCAGGTCTACAAGCTTCCCCCCTATTTCCTTCAGATATAACATTGGTCATTATGGCCAAACAGCTCCAATTTAGTTTCATCAGACCACAGGACATGTCTCCAGAAGTTAAGCACTTTGTCTTGATGTCTTTTTGCAAACTGTATACTGTCCTTTTTATATTTATTTAGGATCAATGGGTTCATTCTTGATGAGTGCCCTTTCAGCCCATGTTGGTGCAGGAGTCATTTCACTGTGGCGCATGACACTTTCTAACCAACTTCATCCAGCATCTTTCCAAGGTCTTTAGCTTTTGTTCTGGGGTTGATTCCCACGGGTCCGACGCAGGCGCTCATCATTTTCCATGAATGTTGTCATGGTGGGATATTCCCATGATGTTTACACTTACATACAATTGTTTAAACAGATTAACGTGGCACCTTCAAGCATCTAGAAACTGCACCCAAGAATGAGCCAGAATTGTGGAGCTCCACGATTCTTTCTGTCATTCCATTGACGATTAATTTTAATTTCCCCATAATTTCAAACAAGGACGCAGTGTTTGAGATGTGGCCTTATCTACATACACACGTCTGCTATCAATTAACTCACACGTTGTGATTTAACCTATCAGGACCTTCCAAAGCCATGACCTCATCCTCTGGGCTTCCCCATGTTATTTAAGGATATACTACTTTTTGTGTATGTAAACTTTTGACCTCAAAGAAAATGTGAATTTCTCTCTCTCATTATTGTGGCATTTAACAGAATTAAATAATTTGGGTGATCCTGACTGACCTGAAATTTATTTGACTTAAGACATCCATCCGTTCATCCATCCATTTTCTCAGCCTCTTATCCTCATGAGGGTCGTGGGAGTTCTGGAGCCTATCCCAGCTGTCATCCGGCAGGAGGCAGGCTAGACCCTGATCTTGTTGCCAGCCAAACGCAGAGCACATGGAAACAAACACCCAAACTCACAATCACACCCAGGACAATGTAGATTGTCCAATTAACTTGTTTTTTTTGATGCATCAGGAAACCAGAGTGCCCAGAGAAAACCCATGCAGGTCGAGGGAGAACATGCAAACTCCACACAGGCAGAGCTGGGATTGAACCCTGGTCCCTGGAACTGTGAGGCCAACACTTTACAGCTGCTCCACGATGCCGCCTGATTTTAGTGAGACAAAAAAATCAAAAGTTTTTGCACAGTGTATATCAACCTCTGCGTTGAACTGTACCTCTGCTTACCTTATCTTTATGTGGTGTCCCTGCAGTCAAATGTCCTGACTCACTAACTGTGAAGTCATGGGTGTAGAATCTGTGTGGGTGCATTTGTATGTAAATTTGCCATGCTGCTGCATTACATATTCGAAATTCAGAGAGGTTCGTTTATAGGCATGGTTAAAGGAGAAGTCCAGTCGTTTGGATTAACGATGTATCCTATAGGTCATGTCATATGTACTTGTACCTTGAAAATTTGAGGTTAATCCACTATCATTTAATAGTATTTTAAGATTTTTATTGGCAATTGTGAATTTTCAAGTATGCCGCCATTTTGGCGAGTCACATGACCTACATGCGCGGATGTGACGTATTACATGCGAAATCATCACCGGTTTGTAGTGTCTTCACATGCCGTACCACCACGACCGGACACTGTAAAATACCTTACTGTATCGTGAAATTTTGCCATAATTCAGATAGAAATAATCCGCCGGGTTAGAAAAAGAACCATTTAAGGACAGGAAACCGGAGTGCCTGGAGAAAACCTATGCAGGCACGGGTTTGAACATGTAAACGCCACTTTTCCACACACACAGTCACAAAACACCACAAAACTCTAACCTTCGTCCTCATAACTGTAAGGCCAACAACGCTTTACCACCTGAGCTACCATGCGGCTGTTGTAGTATTAACTTCCACCAAGCCAAAGATCATTTCATTATCACTTGGACCCCGGCGACCCTATTAGCTAAAACAACTTTTCCCACAATATAAGGCCTACTTTTCACTGATGGGTTCTACTATCCTTCATGGCCACGAGTGCTGTCCTCGGTGCAGTCCTCCGCTGGCTGGCCAAAGTGCATTCCAAAATCGATAAGATGGATGAATGCTGTATCCCGCGCGTCGGCCTCCGCGTAGTCAAACTCGCGTGATTTCCGTCCAAAGAAACAGAAATATTCAACGTTATTTACAGCCACAGGTTCAAATGTGTATGGACGTATTCCTCTGTCTTCCCGAACAATCAATACTGGATTTCTTCATGAGATGATGAAAAATCCAAAAAATCAGCACTGGCCATAATTGTTTCCCAACGAAAGTGAGCCTTTTTTGGGGCATGTAATGCGTCACATCCGCGCACGTAGGTCATGTGACTCTCCAAAATGGCGGTGCCCATGAAAATTCGTAATTGCCAATAAAAATCTTCTCAAAACACCATTAAATTTACCTCAAATTTTCAAGGTAAAGTACATATGACGTGACCTATTCGATACATTGTTAATCCAAATGACCGAACTTCTCGAATTTCACAATTGATGAGTGGGTGAGGCCAAACTATTTGCACACAACAATTAAAAATATAAATTTCCACTATATCCCCTTTAGTTTTTAATCCAACCAAGACCTTTTGGACAATTCCAGTTGAAACAAGATGTTTATATACTCGGCATGTAACGATATCTACATGTCTACACAGCAATCCCTTGTTTTTCGCAGTTAATTGGGGACCAGAACTACCGTGAAAAGTGAAAACCCGCGAAGTAGCGGGGACATATGTTTATGCGGGTACCAGAATAAAATATTCAAACAGTATTTGTGCTTTGCATATTTGAGACAAAAAGAGGTATTTAGGTCAATCTTTAATTCTAAAACCTTAGAAAAATACAGTAATATACAGGGCTGTGAATTGAAGAGAAAATCTGAGGATTCTGGGCCCCAGACACCAAGCAACTTAAGACGTAATATGGTATATTCTGAGCATTGGTCTCAATAAGTAAATATTTTACTAGTGTTGGTGTACATTTTTCCACATAAAATACCAATTAAGTTTTGTCTTTTGAATTGTTTATTTTTGATGGCATCTCAACTGTGTCTGACCTAAATTAAGTTACCCCTTGCTCCTGTGCCCTCCTTGAAATCTCTATTAATTGCACTTGTATTTCATCTCTTAATCAAAAAGAAAGTAAAACATTTTAAATTCAATGAAATGTTTATAAAACAAAACTTCATTTCAAAATGGCTGTAAAAAATCATGCTCAATATTAAAGTGAGAAATACCTGTTCCAAATAACACTTTATTCTTTTATAATGTCCTGTTATCAATGGCTTGTTCCAGGAAAATGCCACAATATCTCTTGTTAAAAGTGAAAAAAACCTAATGTCTCTGATCTATTATACTATTTACATTTATTCTTTTCTTCTGGCTCTTTCAATTCCTCACTGCATCACTGCCAGCTATTTTTTCAATTCAGCTTTCATTAATACTATCTATTAGTTGCTAGTTCTATAGTATTTGCATTTTTCTTAAGTATTTACAATGTCTGTCAATGTTTTTTCATGTTCTTTTTAACACCATCTCCTTCATTTTTGCAATCTTGCTCTTTTTCGTCTTTTCCTTCAGCTGGTCTGTGTGCTCTTTCCTTGCCCTCTTTGCGTCTCTCTCCAACATCTCCTTCGCTTTCCTTTTTGATGGCATCTTAACTTTGTCTCACTAAGCACCCTGCTCCTGTGCCCTCTAAGTCTTGCCTTCTCCACTTTCTCTTCATTGTAGGCCTTTTATGATGTCCTCAGATTTTGGCGTATTTTGATGTCAATTGGTTCATGAAGGAAGTCCTTCTTCTTGAATAAATCAACAGCTGACTTCTGGTGCTGCAGAATGTAGTATTTCACCGTCTGTAGAGCGCTCAGTCTGCTGACATTCATACTTGGTGACCTAGAATCCATTATGTCACCCATTAAACTGAATGCAGCTTCAACTCATAGAAGTGGCTACGCACAGCCTTCACCATCTTGAGAAGGTGGGGCGACTTTCCCTTTGCATAAACAGCTGGCCACCAATCGTCAACTCTCCCAGACTCCCAGACAACTATCTTTGAGGTAGGCTCTGACCTCCATGTCATCGCTGTGAACGTCTGCACTGGACAAAACATTTCGGACCATTTTGGTAGACGGTGAAGACACTGTAAAACAACATTGTGACCACAGATGACTGGATCCACAGCTGAGAATGTTTGCAGTACTTCACTCTTCAGCGGCATGGTTTTTTTGCATGTACTGTCCACACTACATCTGCTGACTTTGCCTTCTGGACAGTGGAGTCATCGTTTCTGCAACCCTTAGCGATCTTTCTTGTAGGTGTTCCCATGAACATATCTTTACCTTTCAAAATATTACCTGCATTGCTCTGGTTAAGCTTCTGGATATTCTTTGGCTCCGGACTCTGCAGACACTGGTTTGACAAAACATGACACAAATTCTGTAAGGAGATCAACTTGCTTATCATGAAGCTTGTGGATCATAGGCTGCTTCATTTCAAAGAACAACATGCTTCTTTAATAAAGGCAGGACAGAGATGTAGAAATGGCGAAAGAGCCTTGTATAGGTTTTATGATGAGACAAGCGCTTGATGATATGATGTTTCCTCTCTTTCCCATCTTGCATCATGTTCTTCTTCTCCAGAATAATGTGAATGGTATGGATAGTGCTTCTGCCAAGAGGACTTTGTCTTCCTATGACAGAAATGAATAATAAAATAAAACCAGAGCATCTGACAGATGCACATGATCCAAAGCCACCAAGTCTGTGTGCAAGGTGTCCACCTGAATTACACTAAATGATGAAAAGTGACTGAGAACTACTTGCTTTGCGCTGGGAGAGAAGTAGCTCACGAGTATAGCTAGAACTCTCTTGTTGTTGTGTGATGTTGCCTCATCTATGTTGAATGAAAAATGGCAGGTTTCCGGATCACTTATTAGAGCATCAGCCATAGTTTTTTGCCAAACCTTACTTTATAAGCTGCAGAGGTTCTGTCCATCGACAGTGTTCAATGCCTTCTTATCAACAGCAGCAGCTTTCATCAATTCAAGGATCCTTGGCACCATAGAAAGAGAAAGCGAGTGTTCAGCGATGAATCCTAATACCAATCTCAATGCGGAGGAGTAGCAGCTCGACACTGAGCCCTTCCCGGATGACCGTGCTTCTCACCCTATCTCTAAGGGAGAGCTTGGACCACCTGCAGAGGAAACTCATTTATGCCGCTTGTATCGGGATCTTGTTCTTTCGGTCACGACCCACAGCTCATGCCCATTGGTGAGGGTAGGAATATAGATCGACTGGTAAATTGAGAGCTTCGCCTTTCGACTAAGCTCCCTTTTCACCACAACGGACCAATACAAACTCTGCATCAATGCAGACGCTTCACCGATCCGTCTGTCAATCTCCCGCTCCATTGTTCCCTCACTCGTGAACAAGACCCCAAGATACTTGAACTCTTCCACTTGGGGAAGGATCTCATCCCGGACCTGGAGAAGGCACGCCACTCTTTTCCGACTGAGGACCAAAATTCTCAGATTTGGAGGTGCTGATTCTCATCCCAGCCGCTTCACACTCGGCTGCAAATCACGCCACTGAGAGCTGGTGATCACGGCTTGATGAAGCCAACAGAACCACATCATCCCCAAAGAACAGAGATGCGATGCTGAGGCTACCAAACCGGACACCCTCTACGCCTCAGCTGCGCCGAGAAATTCTGTCCATAAATGTTATGAACAAAATCGGTGACAAAGGCCAGCATTGGTGGAGTCCAACTCTCACCGGAAATGAGTCCGACTTATTCCCGACAATGCGGACCAAACTCTGACAGCTGTCGTACAGGGACCGGACAGCTCGTATTAGGGGATTTGGTACCCCATACTCCCGAAGAACCCCCCACAGGACTCCCTGAGGGACAGGGTCGAATGCCTTCTCCAAGTCCACAAAACACGTGTAGACTGGTTGGGGGAACTCCCATGCACCCTCAAGGATCCTGCCGAGGGTGGAGAGCTGGTCTACCGTTCCACGGCCTGAATCCGAGACTCGACTTCCCGACGGACCCTCCTCTCCAGTACCCCTGAGTAGACCTTACCAGGGAGGCTGACAAGTGTGATCCCTCTATAGTCTGAACACACCCTCCGGTCACCCTTCTTGAAAAGGGGGACCATCACCCCAGTCTGCCAATCCAGAGGCACCATCCCCGATCTCCATGCAATGTTGCAGAGGTGTGTCAACCAGGGCAGCCCCACAACATCCAGAGCCTTTAGGAACTCTGGGCGAATCACATCCACCCCTGGGGCCCTGCCACCAAGGAGCTTTTTAACTACCTATGTGACCTCAACCCCAGAGATAGAAGAACCCGCCTCAGAACGCCCAGACTCACCTTCCTCGTGGGAAGGCATGTTGGTGGAATTGAGGTCTTCAAAGTATTCTCCCCACCGACTCACAACATCCCGAGTTGTCAGCAGTGCCCTGTCCCCACTATACACTGTGTTTACGGTGCACTGCTTCCCCCTCCTGAGACGCCGGATGGTGGACCAGAATTTCCTCTAAACCGTCCTGAAGTCGTTCTCCGTGGCCTCACCGAACTCCTCCCACGCCCGGGTTTTTCCCTCAGCGACCACCGAAGCTGCATTCTGATTGGCCAGCCGATACCTATCAGCTGCCTCAGGAGTCCCACAGGCCAGAAATGCCTGATAGGACTCCTTCTTCAGCTTGACAGCATCCCTCACTGTTGGTGTCCACCAACATGTTCGTGGGTTACCGCCACGACAGGCACCGACCACCTGACGGCCACAGCTCCGGTCGGCCGCCTCAGCAATGGAGGTGCAGAACATCGTCCACTCGGATTCAATGTCCCCCACCTCCTCTAGGACGTGAGCAAAGTTCTTTCGGAGGTGGGAGTTGAAATTCCTTCTGACAGGGGAATCTGCCAGCCGTTCCCAGCAGACCCCCACAATACACTTGGGCCTGCCACGTCGTACTGGCATCCTCCCCCACCATCGGAGCCAACTCAACACCAGGTGGTTATCAGTTGACAGCTCCGCCCCTCTCTTCACCCGAGTGTCCAACAGGACCACAAAGTCGATCATCGAACTGCGCCCTCGGGTGTCTTGGTGCCAAGTAGACGTGTGAACACCTTTATGCCTGAACATTGTGTTTGTTATGGACAATCCGTGATGAGCACAGAAGTCCAGTAATAGAACACCACTCGAGTTCTGATCGGGGGGGCCGTTCTTCCCAATCACGCCCGTCCAGGTCTCACTGTCAATGCCCACGTGGGCTTTGAAGTCCCCCAGCAGAATGATGGAGTCGCCAGAGGGAGCGCTCTCCAGCACTCCCTCGAAAGCAGGGGTGGGCAAACTTTATGGTTTGGGGGCCACATTGACTTTTAAAATTTGACAGACGGGCCGGGTCAGCACAACATACAATACATATTAAAAACTGCATTTGTTAACAGTACAAATCAAACATAAACAGAAAAAAGCCTTGAAGTATTAACATACTTTTTAATGAGAACAGTGTTGTTGATCACCCATTTTAGCCGGTGCATCGACGTCTGGTGGTATTTCTGTTGTAGCAATTCTCAGAACAGATCTGAGCTGTTCATCACTCATCTGGGATCTGTGGGGTGCTTTGTTGGTTTTCATCACACTAAAAGTCGGTTCACACACACATATGTAGAGCCAAATAACACCAGCATCCTCTGTGCCATCTTCTGGATGTTTGGAAATTTGGCTGCACTTAATGAAGCATAAAACTCATCCAGTTTCAGGGAATTGAATTTGTCCTTTAACACCATGTCACATTGAAGATCAATCAGTTACAACTGCAACTCCTTTGGCGCCGTTTCCGGGTCGTGTGAGAAAGGACATGACACCAGCTGAAGTGCCATGTCAATTGTTACAAAATCACAAAACCAACAGCAGAATTCCTCATGTAGGTCATCCAGTGGTTTTCTATACTTTTTCACATGTCGCGGGGCCTCTTGTAACGTAGCCGGTGTGGGGAAATGAGCAAATGACTTGTCTCAAATTTGCTTCGAAAATAAAACCAGCTTGTTTTTGAAAGCTCTGTTTGCTTGCATTTCATGAACAAACTGGTGTTTCCCTTGTAGCTTCACATTCAGCTCGTTCATGTGTCTCAGTATGTCCACACTAAAAGCTAAGTCACAAAGCCAATCTGTGTTGTTCAGCTCCGGAAAATTGTCAGTATTCTCAAGTAGCTCCAAAAATGAAATAATGTCCTGTTTGAGCTCCCACACACGTTGACATACTTTTCCCAAACTTAACCAGCGGAGATTAGAATGGTAAAGTAAGTCCGTGTGATCAGCATCAGTTTCTTCAAGAAAATGAATAAACTGACGATGGTGAAGTCCCCTTGCTCGAATAAAGTTAACGAGGTTCACAACCGGCTTCACTACGTGGTGAAGCTGCAACACAGATTTATACCGTGCTTCTACGTGAATTATGCAGTGTAGGAAAATTACCTCCTGCTCAGGGTTGTCCTCTTTCACCCTGGCCTGAATTCTCTTGAGCATCCCAACGTTTTTTCCTGTCAGATTTGGTGATCCATCTGTGGTAACGTTGGCGAGCGTACTCCACGATAACTTGTGCTTCTGTATGACCGCTGACACGCTGTTAAATCAATCCTCTCCACGTGTTTTTCCTTTCAGGGATTCCATATCCAGAAACTCCTCCGTTATCTCAAAATTCTCATTAATCCTTCTGATAAAGATTTTAAGCTGAGCGGTGTCCTTTATACCATGGCTTTCGTCCAGTGCCAAAGAATATAATGCAAATGACTCCGCTTTTTTGTTTAGTTTGCTAGTTAAGTGTTTGTCAATTACGTCAATACAGCGAGTCACTGACCTGCGTGACAAGCAAATTTTTTCGAACTTGTTCTTGCTCTCAGGACATAAAATACTTTGCCGTCTCTACCATGCACTCTTTAAGAAACTCCCCTCCAGAGAAAGGCTTGCTTGCTTTTGCTAGTTTGAATGCCAGTAAATAACTTGTGTTCGTGCTTGCTTCTTGGATGGAAGTTGCTCGAATAAAGGTGTTTTGCTGAGCCTGCAAGCTAGCTACCAACCTGTCAGCGGTAGCCGTAAGTTTGTGTTGAAAGATTGCTGGCGTAATTAGCATGCTTGGTGGTAAAGTGATGGCTGATGTTGTACTCTTTTAAAACTGCAACGGTTTCTTGGCAAATAAGACATACAGCCTTGGACCGGACTTTAGTGAAAAAGTACTGAGGTGTCCATTCTTTGTTAAAAACCCGGCACTCACTGTCGACTTTTCTTTGACATTGCTGTAGATAGGTTCTGATCTGACCAGTAGAAGCGATAACTGGAGATGGCTCGGGCTCCGTAAAATCAAGACACTGCGCCTACTGCATCACCTAATGTTGAAATGCCTGGTGCTACAAGTCAAATTAAATAAATGCAATCATTCACATCAAACCTTAATTCTGTACAAATCTTCGGCGGGCTGCATGTGGCCCGTGGGCCGTAGTTTGCCCACCACTGCTCTAAAGACTCCAAAAAGGGTGAGTACTCTGCACTGCTGTTTGGTGCATAAGCACAGACAACAGTCATGACCTGCCCCCCTGCCTGCAGGCGGAGGGAGGCTACCCTCTCATCCACTGTGGTAAACCCCAACATACAGACCCCAAGCCGGGGGGCATTAAGTATAGGTATATTCCTATTACCTCCTGCTCAGGGTTGTCCTCTTTCTGAATTCTCTCTCTGTCCTGAATTCTCTTGAGCATCCCAACGTTTTTTTCCTGTCAGATTTGGTGATCCATCTGTGGTAACGTTGGTGAGCGCACTCCACAGTAACTTGTGCACCTGCTCAGCGTCGCTCCCCATGGGCAACCCCTCTCAAGAGTAGTGGTGCCAGAGCCCAAGTGGTGTGTAGATAAATAGTTTTCTGAATGTAAAGTTGCTCGATGAAATGGAGGTGCGCTCACTGTCCAACAGAGTAAACAAGCAAAAGAGGAATGAATGGGACAGCATATGTGTGGTTGTCAATGCTGCAGATAGGGGTCGGGAACCTTTGGCTTGCGAGCCATACCTGGCTCCTTTGATGGTTGCATATGGATCGCAGAGCCCTCATAACAACATACTGTACATGTAATTTCTGTTGCGTGGGCAACGCAAATGCCACAGTGACAGTTTGTCCTAGTAGGGTATTCGTAGTTTGATGTCCAATACGGCAATCGATGTGCGCAGGTGCAAAGGGGTCAAATGCAGATCGTGTCGGAACAACTAGTTGTGGAAACATATTTGACAATGATCATTCTAAGACAAAACGATCAGTCCCGCAGTATTCGGCAAGAATAGACAGAGGTGGTTGAGAGAGAAGGTTCTGCTGTGTTCCTAAATTAGGACAAAATTGCAACTCTCAAATATGAAGCGACACTTTGACATGGGCCCTTCCATCAGAATATTCTGCAGGGGCAGCAGGAAGAAAGCAAGTCAAGAGCTACTTTTCAGAGTCCAAGTTAGTCAGCAGCAAATCAGTGTTAACCCTAACCCAACAAGGTTAATGGAATTCAGATAGCTCTGCTTGCGCTTTAGCAATTGTGAGAAATGGAAAGCCATTCACAGATGGGGAGTATGCCAACGCATTCGTATTTGATGTTGCCAATAAACATTTTGACAACTTCGCATAAAGACAAAATAATAAAACGAATAAAAGAGGTACCAAATTGAATTACGTTCACAATTAATGGAAGTCTCAAAGTCTGCATGAAGCATCAACTAACCTATTAAACATACTTTAAAGCCATCAGCAAAACCATGCAACACCAGAAGTCACATTAATGGTAAAAAGTACTTTTGTCATCATTGGTTAGCAACAGCCTAACAATGTTATTTAAAAGAATTCAGAGACTTATTGTATTCTAAAAGTTCTGGTCTTACATAAAACGCGCAAATATACCTGTATTTAGTTTTTAAAACATTATATGGTTCTTTTGAAATTAAATTTAAAAGTCGAAAAGGATCCCGACCCCTGCTGTAGAGACAGAATAGCGGACACATGCTGAGCTACAAAATAAACGGTCAAACAAGAAGGTAGACGTGAAACAGAAAACCACTGCCCACCACCAAAGTGTAGCCAAAACAGGCAGAAGAACCGTAATTAAGGATGACACTCCTCTCATGTGGCTGAGTCTGATTACCCCAAGGTAAATACCATGTATGCCCTATGAGAGAGGTTCTTGCATAAATGTATGTAGAGTATATGTAATAAATTCCAATGAATTCAAATAAAGCACATCATATCGAAGGATATAAAAAATGTTCAATTATGCTTAATTAAGCAATTATTTTTTATACACAGTAGAGGAGACGCAGTTCCAGCCACATGCTACATGTTCGTTGGATGCGTCCACCGTCTCTGGTCTGTCACAGATGTGGAGGATTCCTCCAGTTGGAAAAAAAAAAAAGCCTTTGAATTTACTTCATTTGAAGATGTCTATCAGTTGTGCATAATTACAATGATGACAATGTATCCCTCTTCAAAAAGGAAAAAGTAATTTGAACCGATTTTAATCATTTGAGGTACATGTTCTAATTAAATTCAAACGATTATTTTTTTCAGTGCTTTCATCACTGTGTAATTTATGTGGAGGAGTCATCCTCAGGGTATCTGACGCAATTACACTCTAACAATCGGCTGCTGCTGCCAGCCCAACTGGCTGTGTCCTTGCTGTGCTGGAATCACAAGAGGAAATTGTGAGGCCAATTAGCAGCATAAATGATCGCCTTGATCAATTTTTAGGCATTCTCACAAATATCAGTGATTTGTTAAATAAACTGGTTAAAAAGTGGATTCCAAGGCCTTGCCTATTTACATCAATGAAATCAAATTTCAGGCAATACCTCATCAGTGCTAAATGGTCATGTGTCTCAGATGTATTATAAGTTTTCCAGCATCACCTCTCAATATTGCCAAAGCACCAACAACTGTTGAAGCGTGCGTACACCAGCAATGAAATTAACTTGATGTACGGACATTTTTATTTCTGTCTTGATACATCTGAACTTTGCCATGAAAAAGAATGTGAGCTACATTTTTTGTGGGTACGTACATTTGTACCCGAGGCCCCTGGAGTGGCTTCCCTGGTCTCTAGATCTCAACACCAATGTAATCTTTGGTGGCAGTTGAAAGTCTGTGTTGCCCAGCGACAGCCCCAAAACATCACTCCTCTTGAGGAGAGGTGCACTGATGAATGGGCCAAAATACTAGCAAGTGTTTGAAAACCTTCTAAAGACTAAATAGAAAACATTGACCTCTTTCATTGCCAACTAAAGGTAAAACACAGGAATGAGATGACCTTTTGTTATTGACCAAATACTTATTTTCCACCAAAATTTGCTAATAATTTCTTGGGATTTTCTGGATTTTTTTACCCCATAATTTTTGTCTCTCATAGGTGAGCTATACCTGTGATGAAATTTACTTTCTTTTTAAGTGAGAAAACTACAGAAGTAAATTAGTGCCACCAAGATTTGAATTTGAATTTGAAATGTATTGTGATCACATTTTCAATAGTTGTATTTCAGTGTAACTTTTCAATGTTAACAATTCAACTGGCTACAATTCACTGTCTGAAATTCAACCAGCTACAATTTGCTGTCAGAAATTCATCCGGCTACAATTCACTGTCTAAAATTCACCAATCCAGTTACACTTTCTTAGATGTGATGTCACGTGACTAAGAAAGCATAACTGCGATTGGCTGGGTGTTCGGTTCTGACCTGAGGTAACCCTGCCTGGTGGCACAGACAGTGAATTTTAGACAGAAAATTCTAGCAAGTTGAATTTCAGACCGTGAATTGTAGCCAATTGAATTTCAGACAGCGAATTGTAGCCACTTGAATTGTTCACATTGAAAAGTTAGACTGAAATATAACTATTAAAAATGTGATCATAATACATTTCAAATTCAAATCCTGGTGGCACTATTTTACTTGCATAGAAAATGTGCAAAATTAGTAGCTGATGAAATACTTTTTGCCCAACTGGATATACAAATATCTCATTGGTTTTGTTCAATCAGATCAACTTACTGAACCATGGCTTTTACATACACAGATATTTTCACTTTTGAGGTTTAAATAATGTTATATATATATATATATATATATATATCTTCATACTCACTCAGAACAAGGATGCAAGGTGACTTAACATTCAAATCAGAGGTACTTTTTTTGTCGGTCTACCGTTCAGTTTACAGTAAGCAATGTAATATTTTTTCACAAACTATTAACTTGGCGGCGGCACGGTGGCTCAGCTGGAAGGCATTGGCCTCACAGTTCTGAGGTCCCGGGTTCAATCCCAGACCCGCCTGTGTTCTCCCCGTGCCTACGTGGGTTTTCCTCGGGCACTCCGGTTTTCTCCCACATTCCAAAAACATGCAACATTAATTGGACACTCTAAATTGTCCCTAGGTGTGATTTTGAGTGTGGCTGTTTGTCTCTATGTGCCCTGCGATTGGCTGGCAACCAGTTCAGGGTGTACCCTGCCTCCTGTTCGTTGACAGCTGGGATAGGCTCCAGGACTCCCGTGACCCTTGTGAGGATAAGCGGCTAAGAAAATGGATGGATGGATGGATATTAACTTGGCATAAAACCTTGACCTGTACGACTAACTAATCATTTTTAGTTTGATATGCAAAATTTAATTTGTTGGATTTTTTTTGTTTGTTTTATTAACCCAGTGTTAGTTGTATTATTTTTAGCTATCATTTTACTTGCTCATCAATTTTTAATTTGTTAGAATTATGATGGGGGAAGGGGGTCCTTGGAGCCACTGTTTGGAGTCCCTGGCTGGCTGTGCCCACAGTTTGTAAATGACATTTCTAAACAGTCAAATACAAATGGCTAGAAACAAAGCACTGTCAGGTTTCCATGAGGGAAACCTTTTAGGAATAGTGTCAATAATAAATAGAGGACTAAATAAGTGAACAAACCTACCTCTTTGTAATATCACAAGGCATGGAAACACCGTAATAGTAATTGTCGCTCTTTCTCTTTTCCCTGACTATAAGGTTCCTTCTCTTATTCTTTCAAAGGCTACAAAAAATTCACACACACACATACTACAAAAACAAAGGTAGCATTCTGGTATCTGTAAACTAAATAACATATATAAGAATTGCATGCATGTTTCCTGGAACTATTGTAGAACAAATATACAACTTGTAAAGGTTACAGTGCATGCAAACTGGTTATTTTCTAGTATCAATACAGTCAATTGATTTCCTTCAAAATTGATTTAAACCAATGTATTTTCATCCAGAACGCTAACTTGCCATGCGCAGATCAATCCAGTTTGATCGTAGGTAAATAAATCAATCCATGTAATGAATGAATCAAATCACATTCAATGTTTCAGTAAATCCATGCCTGTTATGTACAATATATATTATAGATATTTTTCCTCTCACAGTTTCATATAAAGTCAGACTAAACTTTTCCTTTAGGATGATCAATTAGGATTACCAAAATTTGAATTTGCTACATGCTAGAATGAGCGTTTTTTTTTTTTTCCCCCAATTAATTTATTACGTTCTTCAAAGTCAGAGGTTTGGATGCAGTAACACTACCATCCCTTTAAACAATCTGGGAGAACACTGTCGATGTCATTTCTTTGGAGCCTTCTGATAGTTTCACTGACATTTGCGTTCGAGACACACCTATGGATCCATTTTAACTCTGCACACATGAAATACACATTTTTGCGTGTGTATACATCATCATGGGAAATTCATAACAACTCAACCATGGTATCAGGAAGAAAACTGTGGACCGGCACATATGTCCAGTTCCTCCTTTGATGAGGATGATTCATGTTGGGACATTGGTCGGGAAACAAACATACACTAGTTGTAAAACACAGCAGAAAGATACACAACTACATGACTAATGCATTAATGTATTAAATACTTTGCTTTTTTTGTATCATGAGATTTGTGTGCAAATTGTATGGCTTGAGGATAAATAAATTGATCAGTCATCTCATAATTAATAAATCAGAATGTAATTGGAAATCTAAACTGAACCTATAGACAGAAGGATTTCTCAGTGTATGTAAGATTACTTTTGCTGTTTGATGCTATATTATTGAACTACTTGTGTACCTACTACCTGCTGATGCTGGTAAAAACAAGTGTGGAATACTACACCACCCATTTGTGAGTATATGCAAATTTAACAACCAGGAACAAAACATAAGACTAGACGACAAATGTAAATATTTGTGTTAATTTGATTATGCAGAAATAATGGGTTGATAAAGGACATGATGAATGATGCACACCATTCCTTCCATTTTTATGACGTTAATATGCAGATTATACATAGGAGCTAATTTTAACAAAATGTTATATATATATATATATATATATATATATATATATATATATATATATAATTATTTTTTTTAAACAAGCTGTTTAAAAAAATAAATGGAATCTTTTATTTTGTTATAAAATATATTTCACTCAGCTGAGTGTAAAGGATTCAAATACATCTATGAAAGCAATTAGCCAAACTATAATTTACAAATAAATACTTGAATTCTGAGATTTTTAGCATTTTTGCTTTAAAAAATAAATAAAAATGTATGGAAATATTTTTTTTCAAAGCAGGCCAGTGGTTAGTGATGTCATGTCACAGCAAGCATGTTGCAACCGTGTTCTGGGTTTGAGCCAGTTCACTTGCTTGTGGTCTTTTCTGCAACTGCTTGGATGGCTTCTACCCAACTGTTTGAGATGACCTGACAATGAAAGGGATGGTAGGTTCAAGAAAGATTTAAAATTTTAAATAACAGGCAAATTTTACATCCTAGAAATTGTGGGGTTATTTCATTTGCTTCAGTTGGTAGGAAATATTTTTGCATTTGTCATTACCTCCGCCAAGCACAAAATGCATTGCTTTGATCATTGTTAGTTAGAATTGCTTGAACTACATTTTACAAAGTACTGCAAATTTACAGAATTGACATTTTGTTGTGTGGGGAGAGGCATCATTACGCAAAAACTCCCACAAACATTTAGGATGGGTGTCTGTATTGAAGAGAAACATCATCTTTTGGTATAAATCCAGACAAAAACGGGTGAAGGTGAATGTAGTTTTATTTTTGTTTGCAGTTTGTCACAACGGAACTATTAATCCCACCCCACAATTAGTGTTCCACGAACCTTCCGCTTTTTTTTTAGATTTTTTTTTTTGCCATCCTCTTTCAACAAGGATTTGGCCCGCAAATTGACAAAAACTATATATACTTTTTTACCTTTGCAGAATGTTTCTACTCATCGGAGTGCCATTCAAGATTATATTAAGGAAGGGGGTGAGTCGCAAATAATCAAGTTAATGTAATTCTGTTCAAACTCGTTATAAGTTCAAGTATAAACTTTTCATTCTAAATCATAAGTGTTATTTGAAACCGATTCAAATTACATCATCAAGTCTGTTTCAGTGGATGTCCTCAGCATAAAGGATAATTGGGTCGTTTTCAGATTTGATTAATAATGGGAAAAGGACTTGTTGAAAAAAAATATAATTTAGCATTTCTTATGCCACCTTGGTTTTATAAATTTCTCCCATGCTGAATCATCCTTCCTTAGTCGTATTTTAAAGAAGTTATTAATGATTTAATGTCTTGGGGATTCCTAGTAAAGGCAATCCTAATTGACAGCAAATAGTGATAACCCATTGGAATAAACTTTTTTTTTTAACAAGTCAAAAATTCATAATAGTTCAAACAAACACCTTGATTAAAATTGTGAATTACACAATGTGCTGCCATTCAAACTGTGAATTCAGGTCTTTAAATCACCCTCACAACTCATGAAACCCATTTGACCCTCCTCTGTATAGAGTTGGAATAATGGGAAAGATATACAAAAGTCACTTTCACAAGTTCAAACATTTCTTCGAAATTTATTTTGCTGTCTACTATTCTTTGAACGCAAAATGTCTGCCTCATCCTGCTTTTTCAGTTCAGAGATCCTTCTGGTGTCTTGCAAGAACATCATGAAACTATTTTCACTGGCAGTATCAGTAAAGACTGCAGATGGCAAATAAGTACTGTTTTTAACAAAACTAAAAACTCTTCAAAAAAAAAAAAAAGATTTGTGTTAGGAAAAGGTGTAGAAAGCAACAACAGAAAAATTCTACACAGTATCCAACAAAAGTATTGGAACAGCAGGTTCAATTCCTTTGTTTTAGTTGAAGTATGGAGACATTTGCGGTTTCAGAGCAAAAGAAAACGTGAGACACAACACCTTTTGTTAGGACCCACACACTTTTCAAGTGATCAAAGTATCAGACCAAACATTATTAACTTAGTCAATAACATAATTAATTAATTATTAAATAATAATAATAACAATATTTGGTGGCATAACCCATACTTGCAATAACAGCATCACCATAATGTTATATTCGTCATTTTAAATGGTTTTCTATGCCTTTACTGCAGAATCTTTCAGTTGTTGTTTATTTATGACTGTTTCTCCCTTCAGTCTCCTCTTCAGTAGTTAAAATGCATGGTCTTTTGGGTCATGGTCTGGTGACTGACTTGTCCAGTCCAAGACCTTCCACTTTTCCAACCTGGTTTTAATATGTTGGCAGTGTGTTTTTGGTCATTGTCTTGTTGCATAATGAAGCTTCTCTCGGTTGTATTTTTCTTTAAATTGCCAGAAAAAAATGTTTTTGTAGATTTTGGAATGCATTCTCCTGCTACTATCATGAGTTACATTGATTAAAGATTAGTGAGCCTGTTCCAGGAGTAGTCATGCAAGAACTCCACCTTGCTTTACAGATGAGCTCGTTTGTTTTGGATCATAAGCAGATTATTTCTTTCACCAAGTTTGGCCTTTCCATTACTTTGGTAGAGGTTATTCTAGGGATGATTAGCTCATAAAACCTGTTCCAAAACTTTTGTCTCACATCTCTGTACTTCTTGTCAAAATCTAATCTGACCATCTTTTTTTGCTGATGAGTCATTTGGATCTTGTGGTGTGACAAAGTTTGCAAACAGTGGACTAATACCTTCACCCCTAACTTGTGGAGGTTGGCAGTGTTGTAATTGACTGTTACTTTGCGAGTTACTTCACAGCTGTCCAATGTTTCTGTCACCAACTGCTGTTGATGCCCTTACCTGACCTGTTCTGTCTGTTGCTTAGTACAGCAGTAGTTTCTTTTTCAGGACATTCCACGTTGTTGTACTGTATTGTCTCTACCAAAATGTTTGTGCAATAACTGATTGATTTTCTCACTTAGCTTCAAAATGCTTTGCTTTTCTCCCACGGAAAGCTTTCTGATCTTCATGTTTGCTTAACTGCTGAAACCTAAAGCCTAAAAATAAGGATATAATGTTTGCGCTATCTATCTAAAAGGCAAAATCTGAGCAACTAGAAACGCTCATCAGTCATGTTCCAATAACTTTTGCTCACTTGAAAAGTAAGGGTGTTAAAAAAAAAGTGATCTGTCCTGAGTTGTTTAACACATCCATCTATACATTTTCTGAGCCGCTTATCCTCACAAGGGTTGCGGGAGTGCTGGACCCTATCCCAGCTGTCAACGGGCAGGAGGCAGAGTACATCCTGAACTAGTTGCCAGCCAATCGCAGGGCATTCACACGTTTTTGGGATGTGGGAGGAAATCAGAGTCCCCGTAGACAACCCACGCAGGCATGGGGAGAACATGCAAACGCCACAGAGTGGGTTCTGACATTTGAACCACAGTCTTGAGAACTGTGAGGCCAATGCTCCAACCAGTTGCCCACTATGCCGCTTTAACACTTCTAGCTATAAATACCATGAAATAAATGTTGGAATTCAAAATCTTTGCCTCTGAGATACGAAATACTAATAGATACTGTAACCCTCACTAAGATAAACCAATAATAAATCATGTACAGTGGATTCAGTACTGTCTGTATCTTTGGGTTTCTTACTTTCTTCTGTCACCTTTATGATTGGGACATAGATTATGTAATACTAGTTTTAAGGGCTCTCAAACCTGTAGCTAGAGATAGAATGTTTGAATTGTTTTGACCTTGGGTGCCTGATCATGTACATGAAATACATCTGAAACCAAGGATGAATTATTGATGTGCTAAGCTTTTTTGTTTGTTTGTATGTTTTGTTATTGTTTTGGTGGTTTACCTCTTGGTGATTTCAGTGGTGTACATCAATTTCCACCAAGGGCAAATCATAACAATTGATCATTACATTCATTTGTGCTCTTTTTCTCATCTTAATCATATTGAACGACTTATGCATGCATGTCTTGTACCTGCTTCTGCACTGGTACTGTATGTACAAAACATTATATCATCCATTGTTCTTTTCTTGAATACTCACACGGGTCTTTTTTATGTGGTTTGTCCTAAGTTACATTTAAACATTATATTGTGGTGCTATATATATTTGATAATAATGACTTGGTATTCGATCATTCCGATGAAAATAATGTAAGTTGAAAATTTTCTGGAGTAAAAATTATATTTTGGATACAAGTATGAAAATTAATGTGCAAATGTGAGAGACAAGGTACAGAATAAAATTACAGTTTCAGGTTTGTATGTCTTTTTGATAGTTATTAGTTCTCATGATAAATTTGTTTTGGGATTAAGCTTGGATTGTAAATAAAGCATAATGTATGGATCATCATATTGATTGCAATTGTGTTTTCACGCATTACAAACTTCCGCATGGATGTTTATGTTGTGATTTTTTTTTGTAAGATTTGCCTTTTGCATTAAATAAAATACTGAATAACATTCATTTTGTTTGTACTTTTCAATCTTCCCTTGATATCCACAGTGTAAATGTTAGGTATGAATTGTGTTGCTGTTTTTTTGCACAGGACATTTTGAACATTTTGTGAAAACCTTTTGTCTTGAATTGAAATATTGTGAGACGGGTTGACGTTAACTATAAAAATGGGAGAAAAACTATTAGATCTAATGACTAATGCAACGTGATGAAAAAACACATTTCAAATTACCAAATGATTGTCTACATTAAAACAAACCAAAATGCATTTCAAGCATGTTTGATGAAAAACTTGGCCAAACTGGGTAAATGACACCAGTTCATCCCTTGGCCTCTCTTTCTGCGAAGACCAACTGCACTGTTCACTATAAAACAACAAAACGTACATTTCAAATGTCAATATTCACTCCTGATTTGTGTTCATTGGTTCATTGTCCCTCTTGATTAATTGATGTTGTAAATTAGAAGACTGGAATACAACTGCCTAGGTTGTACAACAAGTTGGATACTAAAGAACGAGAAAAGGATCTCTACAGGTTGGCCAGAAGGATAGAGATGGGAAGGATGTGCAAGTGAAGGTGATTAAGGATAGTTAATATGTTGACTGATGCCAGTAGTGTGCTAAGTAGATGGAAAGAGTACTTTGAAAAGTTAATGAATGAAGAAAATGGGAGAGAAGGAAGAGTAGAAGAGGCAAGCATGAATGACAAGGAATTGGCAATAATTAGTAAGGGTGAAGTTAGAAAGGGACTGAAAGGGTGAAAAATGGAAAGAAAGTTGGTCCTGATGACATACCAGTGGGGATATGGAAGCAATATGGAGAGGTGGCTGTGAAGTTTTTGACCAACTTGTTCAATAGAATACTAGCGGGAGAGAAGATGCCAGAAGAATGGAGGAAAAGTGTGCTAGTCCCAATTTTTAAGAACAAAGGTGATTTTCAGAGCTGTTATGGGAAAGAGCAGTGGAGGCTAGACTCAGGACAGAAGTAAGTAGCTGCAAGTAACAATATGGTTTCATGCCTAGAAAGAGTACCACAGGTGCATTATTTGCCAAGAGGATGCTCGTGGAAAAGTACAGAGAAGGTCAGAAGAAGCTACATTGTGTCTTTGCAGACCTAGAGAAAGCTTATGACAGAATGCCAAGAGAGGAACTGTGGTACTGCATGCGCAAGTCTGGTGTGCTGGAGAAATATACAATAGTACAGGACATATATGAGGACAGCAGAACAGTGGTGAGATCTCCCGGAGGTGTGTCAGAACAATTTAAGGTGGAGGTGGGACTGCATCAGGGATCTGCTCTGAGCACCTTCCTGTTTGCGGTAGTCATGGATAGGCTGACTGATGAGGTTACATTGGATTCCCCTTGGACCAAGATGTTCGCAAATATTGTGATCTGCAGTGAAAGCAGGGAGCAGGTGGAGGAACAGTTAGAAAGATGGAGGCACACACTGGAAAGGAGAGGAATGAAGATTAGCCGAAGTAAAACAGATTACAGTGGTACCTCGATTTTTGAACGTCTTAGTTTTCATACAAATGGGTTTTTGAATGAAAATTTAGAGATTTTTTTTGCTTTAGTTTTTGAATGAAAATCTGTATTCCAGCACCCCGACCAGCTGACCCACGACGATTTGTTATTGTGCTTTCGAACACAACCCCGAAAAAAAAAAAAACGGAAAAGACGTAACCCGTGCGTTTGACTCACACACTCCTCTGTGAGTGGACGTTTCCCCAGTACTGTTGTGACTTTTTTTTCTTCAAATTAAGCAACATTAACCCCTTGGCTTTTTTCCCCATCATTATTCCTTGTTTAAAGTTATTCTGCACTTTTGTTGATTAAAAAGGTTTACAAGGCTGCTGGCCAAGTCCCTATAGATACAGCAATGCACTCCCAGCCTAGCATACTCTACTAGGCTAAAGCATACATTTTAAACAAAGAATAAAAATGCACACATAACACCCTCGAAAGAATTTCTATTGGGTTAGATCTGGAGACTGGCTAGGGCACACCAGAACCTTGACATGCTTCTTACAGAGCCACTGATTTTCCTGGCTGTATACTTCGAGTCATTGTCATGTTGAAAGACACCAGCCACGACCCATCTTCAACCTGACTGAGGGAACGAGGTTCTTGCCCAAAATCAAACAATACATGGCCGCGGTCATCTTCTCCTGATTACAGTGGGGTTGTACTGTCCCATGTGCAGAAAAACACCCCCAAAGCATGATGCTACCACACCCATGTTTCACAGTAGGGATGGTGCTCTTGGGATGGAACTTATTATTTGTCTTCCTCCAAACACGTTGAGTGGAATTATGACCAAAAAGTTCCATTTTGGTCTCATCTGACCACAAAACTTTCTCCCATGACTCCTCTGTATCATCCAAATGGTCTTGTCCATATTACAAGTTGGCGTCTCACTGATTGTATTGGGTGGACAGGTGTCTTCATGCAGCTAACAACCCCACACAGGTGCATCTGATTCGGAATAATACATGGCGTGGAGGAGGACCTTTAAAGGTGGACTAACAGGTCTTTGAGGGTCAGAATTCATCTACAGTGCCATGAAAAAGTATACACCACCACCTTCCTGATTTTTTTCTCCTTATCTGTCTCAAATCATCAAACCAATTTTGACAACCCAAGGAAGTACAAAAGGCAGTTTTCAAATGACAATTCAATTTATTAAGGCTTAAAAAATCCAGACCTATCTGACTCTCTGTGAAAATGTAATTCCTCCTGAACCTAATAAAGTGTTGTGCCACCTTTGGCAACAATAGCTGAAATCAAGCACTGATGATAATTGGTGATGAGTCTTTTCACATTGCTCTGGAGGAATTTGTCCCACTGTTTTTTGCAGAATTGTTTCAACTCAGCCATACGGGAGGGTTTTCTAGCATGAGTTCCCCGTTTAAGGTCATGCTACAGGATCTTGATTGGATTTAAATCCAGACTTTGAGTTCTTCTTTTCCTTTCGGCTTATCCCGTTACGGGTTGCCTCAGCGTGTCATCTTTATCCATCTCAGCCTATCTCATGCATCTTCCTCTTAACACCCACAGTCCTCATGTCCTCCCTCACAACATCCATCAACCTTTTCTTTGGTCTTCCTCTTGCCCTTTTGCCTGGCAGTTCCATCCTCAGCACTCTTCTACCAATATAGTCACTCTCACCTCTGAACATGTCCAAACCATCAAAGTATGCTCTCTCTAACCTTGTCTCCGAAACATCCAATTTTGGCTGTCCCTCTAACGAGCTCATTTCTAATCCTATTCAACCTGTTCACTCCAAGCGAAAACCTCAGCATCTTCATTTCTACTACCTCCAGTTCTGCTTCCTTTTGTTTCTTCAGTGCCACAGTCTCTCATCCGTACATCATGGTCAGCCTCACCACTGTTTTATAAACTTTGCCCTTCATCCAAGCGGAGACTCTTCTGTCACATAGAACACCAGACACCTTCCGCCAACTGTTCCACCCTGCTTGGACCCGCTTCTTCACTTCCTTACCACACTCCATTGGTGTGTATTGTTGACCCCAAGTATTTGAAGTTGTCCACTCTCGCTATCTCTTCTCCCCGGACCTTCACTCTTCCTCCTCCGCTCCTCTCATTCATATGTACATATGTATATTCTGTTTTACTTTGGCAAATCTTCATTCTTCTCCTTTCCAGTGCGGGCCTACGTCTTTGTAATTGTTTCTCTGCCTGTTCCCTGCTTTCACTGCAGATCACAATATCATCTGCGAACATCATAGTCCAAGGGGATTCCTGTCTAACCTCATCTGTCAGCCTATCCATTACTACCGCAAACAGGAAGGGGCTCAGCGCAGATCTCTGATGCAGTCCCACCTCCATCTTAAATTCTTCTGACATACCTACGGCACTGCTGTTCTGCTGCCCTCTTACATGTCTTGTATTATTCTAACATATTTCTCCGCCACACCAGACTTGAGCATGCAGTACCAGAGTTCCTCTCTTGGTACTCTGTCATAGGTTTTCTCTAGGTCTACAAACACACATTGTAGCTCCTTCTGCCCTTCTCTGTACTTTCCACGAGCATCCTCAAGGCAAATAATGCATCTGTGGTACTCTTTCTAGGCATGAAACCATACTGTTGCTGTACCTGTGGGGCATAGCCGCTGATCACATTATACTTAATACCCTCAAATTTCATCCTCATCACTCCATCCAAAAATCTTTTCACCTCCAAAATATTCTTTCATTATATTATATTCATATATATATTCATATTCAGCTCTTCCTTTAAAATAACCCCTACTCCATTTCTTTTCCCATCTACTCCATGGTAAAATATTTTAAACCCTGCTGCTAAACCTCTAGCC
This sequence comes from Syngnathoides biaculeatus, assembly GCF_019802595.1. Classification (NCBI taxonomy): domain Eukaryota; kingdom Metazoa; phylum Chordata; class Actinopteri; order Syngnathiformes; family Syngnathidae; genus Syngnathoides; species Syngnathoides biaculeatus. The sequence continues at coordinate 6,364,490 of NC_084661.1, forward strand.
TGACTCCCTTTCCACTTGCTCTCTTGGATGCACAATATATCAACCTTTCTCCTAATCATCATGTCAACTTACTCCTGAGCTTTTCCTGTCATAGTCCCAACATTCAAAGTCTCTGCACACAGTTGTCGGGTCTGTGCATGCCTCTTCTTCTTCTGCCAACTAAGCCACTTTCCTCCTCTTTTTTGTGTTCAACCGACACTATCTGAATTTCTACCTACACCTTGCAGATTAATAGTGCCGGGGGCCGTCATAGTTAGCCCAGGCCACGACCTATCCGTTATGGAATTCATTTGATGAATGCTCGTATATGTTTGGCACAGTTTTACACCTTCCTGCCGGAACCCTCTCAATTAATCCGTGCTACAAGTTGCACAGGAATTGTGCCCCCCCCCTTCGTGCTGCAGATAGTCAAAACGAGCTATCAAACTAAAACTCAGTACATAAGATACACAATTCACATACTCCCTAATCTATGTTAAAGTCAGATAAAAGCATTCAAATAAACACAGTCAGCACACAAGGTACACAAATCACATACTACCTGTGAAAATATAAAGGATATGGTGATTTAAATTATATGTGGATGCAAGCGATTCAAACCACAATGGCCCTCACTCACGGTTGAGTCCAGGTTCGATGTTTGGTCCTCGCTGTATACACTACGTAGGTAATGTTGTTAGCGCGCTAGGCTCGGCAAACGTGGACCAAGCAGCTTCAACACGACTGATACAACTCCAAGTTGGGTACTATGATGGACTAAGATAAGACTCCTCATGGCCCTCATTGTACAAGTTGTTATAAGTTATGAAGTTACTCACATTCGATGTTTCTCCACCAGCACGGTTTGATCATAAACGCGTCTTGTTGTTAGCCAGATAAGCTAAGGTAGTCTGGGCCTAAAAGGACGTTTAAGTAGACGTTTCCACTTGCCCAACTTCCTAATAACTACTCACGGTCCTCGTTGCATACGTTACGTAGGTTTGGCAGGTCATGTAAGTCTTCGCATTAAATCCAGACTTTGACTTAGCCACTCCAAAACCTTTTTTCTTTTCTTTTTTTCTTGGTTACTGCCACTCGGGGCCTGAAGATTCACCAGGGCAGGAAAAAGTGCCTAAAGAAGGAACAGCGGGTAAGTCGCATTGACAGCTACTTTTTGAGAAGCAGTCAATCAGCAGACATTCAGCAGCAGGACACACACCGCTGTCTGCAGGACATCAACACCCCTGTCCCATTGGAGGAAGAGGAGGGACAAGGCACAGCAGCGCAACCTGGACCCAAACCACCACTACAACCAACCGCAGAAAGGAAGATCCAGGGGTGTAGGCCATTAATCAAATGGCCAAAAGCCTGCGACAAGGCTGTGTGGAAGATCAACATGGCTCTCTGCAGCATTTTGGAAGGATCAGAGGCACCAGTACAAAAAAGCTGGAAAGAATGGGTGACCTTATTTCTTCATATGGAGCGAAACAATTGGGAGTGGTGGAAGGCAAACAGACTGCCCCAGCTATCCCCCAAAAGTCCAGAAGGCAGATAGATCGCCTGATCAAGGAGAGGAGGTAGCTGAAGAAGTTGTGGAGGAAGGCCACAGAAGAGGAGAAGGAGACCATAAACCTGTTGCAGGAAGAAATCCAGGATAGGCTGGCAGCACTGAGGAGATCTGAAAACCTTAAAAAAAATGTAGGAGGAAAAAGCATGCAAGATCACGCTTCTATAAAGATCCCTTCAGATTTGCAAAGGCTCTCTTTGCAAAGGAGAAAAGCGGAAGTCTCTCTGTGACGAAAGCAATCCTGGAAGAACACCTGAAAAATTCCTCCACAGATGACCGCTGTCATGAAGACCGGATATGCCACCAATCGATCCACCAGAGCACGACCCAGGTGGGGTGAGGTAATCCATATTCTGCGTAGAGCAGGGGCTGCATCAACTACTTGTCCCAATGGAGTTCCATACAGGCTCTACAAAAACACACCAGATGTCCTGCGATTCCTCTGGAGGCTGATGAGGGTCGTATGGCAGGAATGGGAGATAGCAACTGCCTGGCGTAGAGCTGGAGGAATTCTTATCCCAAAGGAGAAGGACTCTTCAGAGATTGATTCCGACAGATCAGCCTCCTGTATGTCGAAGGGATTTTTTTTTCAGCGTGCTTGCTCATCGGCTAGTAGAATACCTGCGAGGTATCAACCTGATTGACATGTCAATCCAGAAAGCAGGAATACCTGCCTTCTCCGGATGCATAGAACACACTAGTGTCATCGGATCCAAGTTTCCAAAAAAGGAGGGCAGGCATCTTCATGTGGTGTTCCTGGACCTAGCAAATGCCTTTGGCTCAGTCCCTCATAATCTTCTGTGGACAGCACTTGACTATTTCAAGATCCCAGCGGGACTTCCAACCTTGATTAGAGCGTACTTCAAGGAGATCCAGCTCTGTGTTACAACAGCAGGGTACATCAATGCAAGGCAGCACCTGGAAGTGGGAATCATGGCTGGGTGTACCATCTCCCCGCTATTGACCTTGGCCATGGAGGTCATCATCCGAGCCTCTTGCTGGGTGGTTGGTGCGCAGTGAATAAGATCTGGGGTGAGGATCCCTCTCGTCAGAGCATACATGGATGACCTCATCACACTTACCACAACTAAGGCCTGCACTGCACGGTTATAAAAGCTCCAGGAAAACATCGAGCTGGCTCACTTCCATCGTCAAGGGAAAACTGTCAAACCACTGCTTTCACATAGGTGAGGAACCAATTCCAACTATCGCCGAGAAGCCTGTGAAGCCGCTCGTACGATGCCTCTCTTAAGGACAAAGACCAAATAGAGCAGCTCAAAAAGGAGGTAGCCAGTGGCCTGGAAAAAATTGATAGAACCCCGCGTCAACCTCTGGTTGCTTGCAGTACGGGTTACTTCCTCAACTCCTTTGGCCACTCACCCTCTATGAGATCCCACTCTCAAAGGTAGAAATGCTGGTGAGACTGATCAGATTGTTTGTGAGGAAGTAGATTGGCCTTCCTAAGTGTCTCAGTAGCATTGGGCTCTATGGTAAAGGGATGTTGCCTGCCTGCCTGCCTGCTTGCCCATTTCCAGCCTGGCAGAGGAGTACAAGTGTGCCAAAGTAAGACTGGAAATGATGCTACTGGATTCCAGCGATCCGCTGGTAGCCCAGACTGCCCTCATCCCGGCCACTGGGAGGAAGTGGACACCGGTGGCAGCAACTGAACAGGCAAAGGCAGCTCTCAGACACAAGGACATCGTAGGCTGAGTGCAGGAAGGGTGGAGTGGCCTTGGCCTTGGGGCCAGTAGACCAGTATGGAGCAAGGTCAATACTGCTGAGCGCTGTAAGCTGGTGGTCCAGGAGGTATGTCGAGGAGAGGAAGCACAAAGGTGCGCCCAAGCTGTGTCGCAGACCAAGCAACGGCAGTTGTTGGCCTGGGAAGGAGTGGAGGCAAGGAAGATCTACTGGAAAGAGCTTTGGGAGATGGAGGCATTCAGGGCAAGCTTTACCATCAGAGCTGTATACGACACCTTGCCTTCTCCCATGAACCTAAACCAGTCGTATGCCAAAAAAGATCCCAAGTCCTGCAACACTGAAGCACATCCTGGTTGGTTGCAAAACCAGCGGCACAACCAAGTCCTGAAGTGTCTCACTGGTATTCTGGAGAACCAGCGGTTGAGGGTGAATGCCCTCCCACCCTTGTTCGCCAACTGGGAACCAAGGCTGTTTGTTCAGGAGGGGGAGAGTCAAGACGGCCACACCAACAAGCCACCAGACAGTGGACAGCTGGGCAGTACACGTGACGAGCAACTGCTAGCAGACCTGGACAAGAAGCTCTGCTTTCCAGTTAGGATTGCAACTACCACCCTACGACCAGATCTAGTGCTTTAGTCTGCCTCTCTCAAGCTCGGCCACATCATTGAACTCATAGTGCCCTGGAGGGGGAAGTCGAGGAGGCGTATGAGCGGAAGCGGCTGAGGTAGAAAGGACTTGTGGCCAAAGTCCAACAGCAAGGCCGGAGAGCAGATGTATGCCCGGAGGAAGTTGGCTGCAGAGGGTTTGTAGCCTCCTCAACATTCAGGCTACTCAGAGAGATGGGAGTCCAAAGGAAGGCCCATCGCCAGGCAGTCAGAGATCGCGCTAAGGCAGTCGAAAAGGCCAGCCAGTGGCTGTGTGTAAGGAGGAAAGACCCCAATTCGGCCTTCAGTAGGATTGATGGCACCTCAGGGGGTGAACCTGGGATGCTGGGATTCATGGCTGAACCCTCTCAAATGTGTCTTGGGCCTATCAACGAAACACTTCATGACGGAAGGAAGCCCACTTGATAACCCGTAGGGTGCCATCACTTATTTGAACATCCCACAGAGCCTCATCAGAGCCGAAATATACATAAAAAGAGGGATACTAACATTTGGTCCTACATAATACAAAGAAATCACACAGAAAGCTCAAAAGCCACAGTGACACAGTATATCTGTTCTGGCATAAATGAGATGCAGATTACATTCTGCTCGATCTTACAGCCAAACAGGACATAAAAAAGAAAACAACGAAATAAACAAAGCCCTGATCTGAACCCCATCGATAATTTGTAGGCAGATCAGAAAATGCCTTGCCTTGAGGATGCTCGTGGAAAAGTACAGAGAAGGTCAGAAGGAGCTACATTGTGTCTTTGTGGATCTAGAGAAAGCCTATGACAGAGTACCAAGAGAGGAACTGTGGTACTGCATGCGTAAGTCTGGTGTGGCAGAGAAGTATGTTAAAATAGTACAGGACATGTATGATGGCAGCAGAACAATGGTGAGGTGTGCCTTAGGTGTGACAGAGGAATTTAAGGTGGAGGTGGGACTGCATCAGGGATCAGCTCTGAGCCCCTTCCTGTTTGCAGTGGTAATGGATAGGCTGACAGATGAGGTTAGACTGGAATCCCCTTGGACCATGATGTTCGCAGATGATATTGTTATATGCAGTGAAAGCAGGGAGCATGCAGAGGAGCAATTGGAAAGATGGAGACATGCACTGGAAAGGAGAGGAATGAAGATTAGCCGAAGTAAAACAGAATATATGTGCGTGAATGAGAAAAGTAGAGGGGGAAGAGTGAGGCTACAGGGAGAAGAGATAGCGAGGGTGGACGACTTCAAATACTTGGGGTCAACAATACAGAGCAATGGAGAGTGTGGTCAGGAAGTGAAGAAACGGGTCCAAGCAGGTTGGAACAGCTGGCGAAAGGTGTCTGGTGTGTTATGTGACAGAAGAGTGTCTGCTAGGATGAAGGGCAAAGTTTACAAAACAGTGGTGAGGCCGGCCATGATGTACGGATTAGAGACGGTGGCACTGAAGAAACAACAGGAAGCTGAACTGGAGGTGGCAGAAATGAAGATGTTGAGGTTCTCGCTCGGAGTGACCAGGTTGGATAGGATTAGAAATGAGCTCATTAGAGGGACAGCCAAAGCTGAATGTTTTGGAGACAAGATTCGAGAGAGCAGACTTCGATGGTTTGGACATGTTCAGAGGCGAGAGAGTGAGTATATTGGTAGAAGGATGCTCAGGATGGAGCTCCCAGGCAAAAGAGCGAGAGGAAGACCAAAGAGAAGGTTTATGGATGTGGTGAGGGAAGACATGAGGGCAGTTGGGGTTAGAGAGGAAGATGCAGGAGATAGGCTAAGATGGCAAAAGATGACACGCTGTGGCGACCCCTAACGGGACAAGCCGAAAGGAAAAGAAGAAGAAGATCAGAAAATGCATGTGTAAGAAAGGGAACCAACAAACCTGACTCAGTTACACCAGTTCTGTCAATAGGATTAGCCCAGGATTCCAGCAGAGTACTATCGGAAGGTTACCCAAACCGTTTGACCCAAGTCACGCAGTTCAAAGTAAATTGTAATCGATGCTAAAGAAGTGTATGTAAACTTTTGACCTCAAAGAAAATAACGTTCTCGAAGAAATTATCTCATTATTGTGGCATTTAACAAAATTAAATAATTTTGGTGATCCTGAACGACCCGAAAAAGGAAAGCTTTAGTCAGATTTGACTTCAGACAGTGAGACACCATATGTAAACTGCTGGAACTGTATATATGAATAGTGATGTCACTGTAGATATACAGTATCTAAAGTATGTGGTGATGTCAAAAGAGTGAACAGGTAAATGAAAAAGGGAAAAACCTTACGCGAATGTTTGAGTCTTTCAGATAGAGGGATAGAGATAGGGATGTGCAGCAGCTAACGGTGATTAAGGATAAAGATGTAAATGTATTGACTGGTGCCAGTCGTGTGCTCCAGTAAACAGATAAAAAGAATACTTTGGGAAGTTGATGAAAGAAGAAAATGAGAAAGAAGGAAGAGTAGAAGAGGCAAGTGTGATGGACCAGTAAATGGCAATGATTAGTAAGGGGGAAGTAACAAAGCCACTGAAGAGGATGAAAAATGGAAAGGCAGTTGGTCCAATGCCTCAAGATTGAAGGGAAAGTGTGCTAGTTCCCATTTTTAAGAACAAAGGCGATGTGCAGAGCTGTCGGAACTATGGAGGAATAAAGTTGGTGGGCCACACAATGAAGTTATTAGGAAAGGGTAGTGGAGGCTAGACTCAGGACAGAAGTAAGTAATCCTAAGTATCTTTGAGCAACTGTATGGTTTCATGCCAAGAAACAGTAGCACAGATGCATTATTTACCTTGAGGATGCTAGTGGGAAAGTACAGAGAAAATCAGAAGGAGCTACATTGTGTCTTTGTGGATCTAGAGAAAGCCCATGACAGAGTACCAAGAGAGGAACTGTGGTACTGCATGCGTAAGTCTGGTCTTGCGGAGAAACATGTTAGAATAGTAGAGGACATATATGAGGACAGCAGAGGATCAATTAGAAAGATGGAAGGACACACTAGAAAGGAGACGAATGAAGATTAGCCAAACGAAAACAGAATATATGTGTAGTGTGTGAATGAGAGGGATGGAGGAGTAAGAGTTGAGACTCCAGGGAGAACTGATAATAGCGAGGGTGGATGATTTCAACAATCCAGAGCAATGGTGAGCGTGGTAAGGAAGTGAAGTGAAGAAACGGATCCAAGTACTTTGGAACAGCTGGTGGAAGGTGTCTGCTGTGTTATGTGACAGACGAATACAAACTAAAATGAAGGACAAAGTTTATAAAACAGTAGTTAGGCCAGCCATGATGGACGGATCACAGATGGTGGCACTGAAGGGACAACAGGAACCACAGATATAGGTGTCAGAAATGATGTTAAGGTTCTCCCTACGAATGAGCAGGTTGGATAGGATTATAAATTAGCTCATTTGAGACACAGTCAAAGTTAGATGTTTTGAAGACCAGGGTCGAGAGAGCAGACTTTGATGGTTTGGACATGTTCAGAGGCGAGAGAGTGAGTATATTGGTAGAACGGTGCTGAGGATGGAGCTGCCAGGCAAAAGAGTGAGAGGAAGACCAAAGAGAAGTTTGGTGGATGTTGTGAGGGAAGACATGATGGCTGTGGGTGTTAGAGAGTAAGATGCAGCGGATAGGCTTACATTGAAAAAGATGACGCCCTGTGGCGACCCTTAACAGGATAAGCCCAAAGGAATAGGAGAAGAAGATTGAGTTGTGAGTTTAAATTAAATCACACTTGTGGTTTTCATAGTGGGGGTGCACCCCTGTGATGACAAGGGAGGGGGAGGGGGTTCATGGGACTACCATGAACTCTTCATTATTAAGTTACACCCACCCAGCTGTTATTGTCAAGGAATAATGTTTACAGGTGGGGGATCATCAAAAAGGTACAAAGCTTCAATCGTATACCTGTAGCGGTGGTGTTTAAACAAAAAAAGCATAACTGAAACATTTCAATTCATGAAAGCAATAGTGGTGGTGGCATTTTGAAAAATGAGCAAAAAGGAAAGGTTGGAAATTGAAACATTTGATTGCGGGTAGATGCGATAGTTTCACAACTCTGCTAGCGAGCTGGGCTACCAAAGAGAGAGTCTGGTGCTAAGTAACACAGAAGCGAAGTAATGTGTGGTGGGTCTCAGCACGCAGGGTGAGGTTGAAACTAGCAGAAAGAAACTCACAAAGCAGCAACAAAAGTACTGGGGAGCTACGGATAGATATTTACTTTTCAAAGTAACATTGATTGATCGCTGTGCATTCATCAGTAGTTTCATTGTGGCTGATCAGTGGTTAGTTGGCTATCAGTTTTCAAGGGGCTGGGTTGAGGGGGGGGGTTCAGCCCTTATTTCACGACACAAACGTCCATGGCGTGGCATGCAAGTGTATACAACACCCGAAGAAGAAGAATCAGAATGGTAAAGTGGTGTCCTTACAGGAGCTGGGTGGTTTTGACTCACACACAAAGGAAGAAGAGCAGAAGCTGCAAACTCCATGAGTTTTTACAAACAAAAGAGTTAATACTCTGGTCCAGAAATCAAAGGACCATTCAATCATGCAATAAATTCTACTTTTACAGAGAGGATAATCTTAGTTCAATGATTCACTTCAAACACTTCACACTTCAATGCTCACATGGGCAATGGCAGTGAGACCTGAAAGGGCGTGAGTGGGAAGAGCGAACCCCCCAATCAGAACCCAAGTTGTGTTCTGTGACTAGACTTATGTGCTCATCACGGATTGTCAATAAAGATGTTCAGATATGTGCACATGTGCACTTGACACCAGGCCACGCTGGGTTGCAGTTCGATCAATGACTTTGTGGTCATGTCATTGGACTTGCGGCCACATGTCTTGGGTGGAGAGATGGGTGTAGCCCTCAACTGATCACCACCTGGTGGTGAGTTGGCTCCGATGGTGTGGGAAGATGCCAGTCCAACATAACCCATTGTGAGGGTCTGCTGGGAATGGCTGACAGATTCCCCTGTCAGGAGAAATTTCAACTCCCACCTCTGAGGAAGAAGAATGATGCGAGGGAGGCAGGGGACATTGAGTCAGAGTGAACGATGTTCCACACCTCCATTGGTGAAGTGGCTGACCAGAGCTGTGCCCGTAAAATGGTTGGTGCCTGTCATGGCGACAACCCCCGAACACGTCGGTCAACACCAAAAGTGAGGGATGCGGTCAAGCTGAAAGGAGTCCGATTGGGCATTTCTGGCCTGTGGGACTCCCGAGGTATCTGATCGGTATTCGCTTGCCAAGCGGAATGCAGATAAGGTGGTCACTGATCAATACATTGAGATGTGACGTAGGGCAATGGTTGAGGTGGCAAAGACGAAACAAGAGGCATATGATGACATGTACACTAGATTGGACACAAAAGAAAAAGAAAAGGATCTCTACAAGTTGGCCAGACAGAGGGGTAGAGAGGCAGGTAAGGGTGATTAATGATAGAAATGGAAATGTATTGACTGATGTCAGTAGTGTGCAAAATAGATGAAAAGAATCCTTTGAGAAGTTTATGATTGAAGAAAATGAGAGAAGGAAGAGTAGAAGAGGCAAGTGTGATGGATCAGGAAGTGGCAATGATTAGTAAGGGGAAATTTAGAAGGGTACCGAAGAGGATGAGAAATGGAAAAGCGGTTGGTCCTCATGACATACCTGTGGCCATATGGAAGCAGTTTGGAGTGGAGGCTGTGGAGTTTTTGAGCAACTTATTCAACAGAGTACTCGCACGCGAGGAGATGCCTGATGAATGGAGGAAAAGTGTGCTTGTTCTCATTTTTAAGAACAAAGCAATGTGCAGAGTTGTGGGAACAACAGAGGAATCAAGTTGATGCACCACACAATGACGTTATGGGAAAGAGTAATGGGGGCTCGTCTCAGAATCAGAATGAGCTTAAATGGCCAAGTCTGTAAAAACACACAAGGACATTCAAACATTCAGACATTCAAAGCAAAGAACAAAGATCAACAATGCAATAAGAACAAAGAACAAGGCATTTCTGTTTATTCCTTATAAAAGTCGTGCAAGATGTAAAATCTTCTTCATTTACAATAGATAAGAGACGTTTCCACATTGTGTTAAGCTTGTACAGAGTGACTTTACCTGTTTGCGGTTCCCATTATAGACCAGTGCAATGTCAATTGTGCAAAGGGAGAAGTTTAAAGTAATGGGCTAGGATGCGGAGGATCCAAAAGGATCCTGCCTGCTCTGGACCTAGTTCACGTTGCATGTGAGTCCTCAGTAGTAGCGTGGTGCCGACAATCCATTCAGCAGTTTTGATTGTCCGTTGCATTTTTTTACTTTTTTGTGGCGGCCCCAAACCAGACTCTGATGGAGGTACACAGTACTGATTGGATAACAGCTGTGTAGAATTGTCTCAGCAGCTCATGACAGGTCGTGCTTCCTCAGACGCCGGAAGAAGTACATCCTCTGCTGGGCTTTTTTGAGGATCGATGGATGTTTGCCTCCCACTTCAGGTCCTCTGAAACTAATTCCCAAGATCTTCAAGGTCTCGACAGTTGACACAAGACAGTTGGACAGGGTCAAGGGCAGCTGTGGTGAAGGATGCCTCCTGAAGTCCACAATCATCTTCACAATCTTTAGAGTGTTCAATGAGAGGTTGTGTTGACACCAAAGCTCTAGTCTCGTCACTTCCTGTCAATAGGCAGACTCGTTGCTGTCTTTGATGAGGCTAATGACCATGTTGTCATCTGTGAACTTCAGGAGTTTGACAGTCAGATGCCATGGGGTACAGTTGTTCATGTAGAGCGAGAAGAGCCGAGGGAAGAGGACACAACCTTGGGGTACCCCAGTGTTGATTGTGCGTGTGGATGAGGTGGTGTCCCCCAGCCTCACCTGCTTTGTTCTGCCCATCAGAAAGTTATGAGTAAAAACATTTTTTCCCATGTGTATGTGTTTGTTTTCAGGGGAAAAAAAGTACTAGATTATCGAGAATGATGATTGATAATAGAGACGATAGAGAATTTGTGCAAATGCATGAACAGAAGGGAAATGTTAGATTTATTATTTTATCGTGCATTCTTTATATCATGCTTTCCCAAATCATAACCTTAACCCTAACCCTAATAAGCAAATGACTAAATGAAAAAATATACAATGGTAATAATAATCATCCAGTTGAAATATGCTAGAAATTGTAGATATAAAAGGTGACCTTATTAAAATGACCAAAGATGGGTATGACGATACCCAATTGTGGAAAAAATTAAAGAATAAATAAACAAATATAGATATTATTAATAATTAAATAATTAAATGTTATTATTTTTATTATAATTGAAGTAATATTGTATGTGGTTCACTGTGCCCCTGAACTTAGCAAATGGACGAAAAGTGTCCAGGGCAGAGAGAAAACTAGTGAAATGTCAATGACAAAAACCTCTGTCGGCATTGGGGCAAGGGCTGGTTCCCTCCCAAACCCTCCCTTTGACCTCAGGAGAGATTTGAGCCGTGCAGCAGTACAGAAGAGCGAGATAATAAAATGTTCATAAAGAGTCAGAAAAAGAAAGATCAAGAAAGTGGACAGGAAGAAAAAACAGGCAGAAAGATCTGTTGTTCCATAGAAAGGAAGATGATGAGACAGGACCAGTGTAAAGGACAATAGACACAAAAAGACGAGAGGTGGTAGAGAAGAAAAAAAAACAGATTTACTACTACCTTCACATTATGAGACAACGCCACGCAGACGGACGGGACTGACTTGAAATGGCGCCGACTCGACTATTTTAGTGTACAGAACTTGAACTAAGAATTATGAGAAAAATGGTGTGGAAGTTATTACTTAACACAAAGCCGACAAAAATCAATATGCAGTAAATTTGAAAATTCAGAGAGCAACCATTATTAGAGGAAATTAAGCAAATTAAATGAGAAGAGTAAAACAAAAGGATGAGCTTTTTGAGGAATTCCAGAGTGAAAATGACAACTGTATTCAAGACTAACATCGGGTGGCAGGAAGATAAAGATGGAAAATGGGCCTCTTCAACAACAGTTGAATGCTCTCGAGGTTCAAAAGATGCAATTCACAGCTAAGTTAACAAACATTACATCGGCCTGTCCGCAGGCACATTGGAGGAGTATGTCAATCACATCCTGCGTACTAAAAAGAGTAAATAAGTAACTAACTAACTAATAAATAAAAGAAACAAAAAATAAGAGAACAAAGGATTTTTTATCAAGATGAAGGACAGGAGGGGTTTATCAATGTGCTTTCTCAGCAAAAATGACAACGCTCAGGGAGGATAAGTAGCATAATTAGTGTTAACAGTAGTGTATAAAGTAACGAGGAAAGGATGTTACTGTTTACACAGTTAATGTGCATTTGCCACAGTACACACCTTTGTGCAATATTGAAAGAATAGAATTATGATGACAACAGGCAAATCAGTTCCACATGCAGAATTAATCAAAAACTCATCAGTAGGAGCAGTGCATCTTTGTTGTATGCAAATGTGCTACACACACACCGTAAATAGACTTAGCCTCAAGAGGAAATGATTTTGTGGATAGAACGGCAAACGAAGAATCTTCACAACCATTTCTGGAACTAAAAGAGACAGTGTCAGAACAATATTGAGATGACCAAACACCCATTATTATGTAACAACAAAGCCCAATGCAAGAACAGGAAAATTGGCACAAAGGGGTAATTAATAAATACAAAGATGGAGTTTATGTTAGCACAGAAAAATTTTTTTTTTTTTTACAAAAAAACATATAAATGGGAGGCCATTTTGAGCCATGTTTTTTTTACATGCCTCAATAAGAGGGAAATGAAAAGTAGATACATTATACAATTTATGGAAAAAAAAATTGTAAAGCATGTTTGATCTGTGCTAAACATAACCCACAAGGCTCAGACCAAAAAGGGGTAGGTTTCCGGCACCTACTTATCCCTTTCAAAGAATATATTGAAGACTATTTTTACTTTTATTGTACTTTCATTATTTGCTGAAATACAATCTTATACATTTAATCAACAGATAAGGTGTTGTCCATTTGCTAATTATACAAGGATGTGTTGTGGAGCGGCGACAGTTGTCCTTGAGCTTTGTGCGCAGAAACCAGCTGGTGATATTCTCCTAGCCCAGGCGTTGCCGTGGAGATGAACGACACCAGATAAGGAGCGGAAATTTACTATTCCGGCCAAGGAGTAGACTTGGGGGCACCAGCCATTTATCCCATGGAACCATACATATAAAAACCTTGTGTTACCAGGCAGCTTTTGTGTTCTTCTTTGGGCTATCCTGCCAGAAGACACATCTCGTGTGCAGCAGATACGTAGATAAGACCCCGACATCTGTATTGCACATTCTTTTGTACTAAATCCATTTACTTGTGTAATCATTGATCACCTCTTCCTCGATCTGTGAACACGCGTAGGGTCCAAAGTCGCAAATCCCTACAATATCCATCCATACATTTTGGTTGCCACTTATCCTCATGAGGGGCAATTCAGAGTGTCCAATTAATGTTGCATGTTTTTGGGACGTGGGCGGAAACCGGTGTGCCCAGAGAAAACCTACGCAGGCACGGGAGAACACGCAAACTTCACACAGGCGGGGCCGGGATTGAACCCAGGTCCTCAGAACTGTGAGGCCAATGGTTGGCCAGCTGAGCCACCATGTCGCCTTCAAAGAATATATATAGATTTTATTGAATTAAATTGGAGTGAAGGAAAGAAATACTGTTTGGCCATTACAGGAGCATTCCAACAAAACCCTTTGATGATCTAACAGTAGCAAATGGACATAATATTATGCTATGGCATTTCAAAAGTAAATTAACAGTGACAATAGAACGCGTTTTGTAAATCAAAGAAAAAAAATATGGGCAAAATTTTCACATTGATTTAAAACATCATTACACTTATCTGCAAACAGATTAAAAAGTGAATTGAGGAAACAGACTATGGACAGTATCTACATTTTGTTAAATTATACTTTAGCATTACCACTATTTCAGGGCTAACACTCGATGAAACATTGTTTACAAGGGCTTATAAACTTCTTAAATTTACGACCCTACTACTCATGATGATTTGAATTTTAGCTGACTATATGAGAAAAAATGTGAGATGAACAGAATTCATATATAATATTCAAAGCTCTCAGCAGGAGGCCAAATTAGTGGAGCTGGGAAAATGGGTGCTTGTGAGAGGTGTGAGGAAATGCAGCCCTATGGGGGCACAAACCAGTGCAATCTGTAGGCCGGTCCCAAGCCCGGATAAATGCAGAGGGTTGCGTCAGGAAGGGCATCCGGCGTAAAAACTGTGCCAAACAAATATGAGCGTTCATCTAAAGAATCCCATACCGGATCGGTCGTGGCCCGGGTTAACAACTCCCGCCCCCGGCACTGCTAACCTGCAGGGCGTCGGTGGAAATTCAGCTACTGTGGGTCGAAGACAAAGAAGAGGAGGAAACCGGATCCAGCGTCAGATGAAAAAGAGGAATGCACAGAGCCTACAACTGAGTGTAGGGACTTTGAATGTTGGGACTATGACAGGAAAAGCACAGGAGTTGGTTGACATGATGATTAGGAGAAAGGTTGATATTCTGTGCATCCAAGAGAGCAGGTGGAAAGGTAGTAAGGCTAGAAGTTTGGGAGCAGGGTTTAAATTATTCTACCACGGAGTAGATGGGAAGAGAAATGGAGTAGGGGTTATTTTAAAGGAAGAGCTGGCTAAGAATGTCTTGGTGGTGAAAAGAGTATCAGATCGAGTGATGAGACTAAAATTTGAAATTGAGGGTGTTATGTATAATGTGGTTAGCGGCTATGCACCACAGGTAGGATGTGACCAAGAGTTGAAAGAGAAATTCTGGAAGGAACTAGATGAAGTAGTTCTGAGCATCCCAGACAGCGAGAGAGTTGTGATTGGTGCAGATTGTAATGGACATATTGGTAAAGGAAACAGGGGCGATGAAGAAGTGATGGGTAAGTACGGCATCCAGGAAAGGAACTTTGAAGGGCAGATGGTGGTGGACTTTGCAAAAAGGATGGAGATGGCTGTAGTGAACACTTATTTCCAGAAGAGGGAGGAACATATAGTGACCTACAAGAGCGGAGGTAGAACCACGCAGGTAGATTACATTTTGTGCAGACGATGTAATCTGAAGGAGGTTACTGACTGTAAAGTAGTGGTAGGGGAGAGTGTAGCTCGACAGCATAGGATGGTAGTATGTAGGATGATTCTGGTGGTGGGTAGGAAGATTAAGAAGACAAAGGTAGAGCAGAGAACCATGTGGTGGAAGCTGAAAAAGGAAGAATGTTGTGCGGCCTTCCGGAAAGAGGTGAGACAGGCTCTCGATGGACAACCGAAGCTCCCGCAAGACTGGACGACAGGCAGGAGAGTACTTGGTGTGTCATCTGGTAGGAAAGGGGAGAAGGAGACTTGGTGGTGGAACCCCAAAATACAGGGAGTCATACAAGGAAAGAGATTAGCGAAGAAGAAGTGGGATACTGAGAGGACTGAGGAGAGGCGAAAGGAGTACATCGAGATGCGACGTAGGGCAAAGGTAGAGGTGGCAAAGGCTAAACAAGAGGCATATGAAGACATGTACACCAGGTTGGACACGAAAGAAGGAGAAAAGGATCTCTACAGGTTGGCCAGACAGAGGGATAGAGATGGGAAGGATGTGCAGCAGGTCAGGGTGATTAAGGATAGAGATGGAAATGTGTTGACTGGTGCCGGTAGTGTACTAAATAGATGAAAAGAATACTTTGAGAAGTTGATGAATGAAGAAAATGAGAGAGAAGGAAGAGTTGAAGAGGCAAGAGTGAAGGACCAGGAAGTGGAAATGATTACTAAGGGGGAAGTCAGAAAGGCACTACAAAGGATGAAAACTGGAAAGGCAGTTGGTCCTGATGACATACCGGTAGAGGTATGGAAGCAATTTGGAGAGATGGCTGTGGAGTTTTTGACCAACTTATTCAACAGAATACTAGCGGGCGAAAAGATGCCTGAAGAATGGAGGAAAAGTGTTCTAGTTCCCATTTTTAAGAACAAAGGGGATGTTCAGAGCTCTGGGAACTATAGAGGAATAAAGTTGATGAGCCACACAATGAAGTTATGGGAAAGAGTAGTGGAGGCTAGACTCAGGACAGAAGTAAGTATCTGCGAGCAACAGTATGGTTTCATGCCTAGAAAGAGTACCACAGATGCATTATTTGCCTTGAGGATGCTCGTGGAAAAGTACAGAGAAGGTCAGAAGGAGCTACATTGCGTCTTTGTGGATCTAGAGAAAGCCTATGACAGAGTACCAAGAGAGGAACTGTGGTACTGCATGCGTAAGTCTGGTGTGGCAGAGAAGTATGTTAAAATAGTACAGGACATGTATGATGGCAGCAGAACAATGGTGAGGTGTGCCTTAGGTGTGACAGAGGAATTTAGGGTGGAGGTGGGACTGCATCAGGGATCAGCTCTGAGCCCCTTCCTGTTTGCAGTGGTAATGGATAGGCTGACAGATGAGGTTAGACTGGAATCCCCTTGGACCATGATGTTCGCAGATGATATTGTCATATGCAGTGAAAGCAGGGAGCATGCAGAGGAACAATTGGAAAGATGGAGACATGCACTGGAAAGGAGAGGAATGAAGATTAGCCGAAGTAAAACAGAATATATGTGCGTGAATGAGAAAAGTGGAGGGGGAAGAGTGAGGCTACAGGGAGAAGAGATAGCGAGGGTGGACGACTTCAAATACTTGGGGTCAACAATACAGAGCAATGGAGAGTGTGGTCAGGAAGTGAAGAAACGGGTCCAAGCAGGTTGGAACAGCTGGCGAAAGGTGTCTGGTGTGTTATGTGACAGAAGAGTGTCTGCTAGGATGAAGGGAAAAGTTTACATAACAGTGGTGAGGCCGGCCATGATGTACGGATTAGAGACAGTGGCACTGAAGAAACAACAGGAATCTGAACTGGAGGTGGCAGAAATGAAGATGTTGAGGTTCTCGCTCGGAGTGACCAGGTTGGATAGGATTAGAAATGAGCTCATTAGAGGGACAGCCAAAGCTGGATGTTTTGGAGACAAGATTCGAGAGAGCAGACTTCGATGGTTTGGACATGTTCAGAGGCGAGAGAGTGAGTATATTGGTAGAAGGATGCTGAGGATGGAGCTCCCAGGCAAAAGAGCGAGAGGAAGACCAAAGAGAAGGTTTATGGATGTGGTGAGGGAAGACATGAGGGCAGTTGGGGTTAGAGAGGAAGATGCAGGAGATAGGCTAAGATGGCAAAAGATGACACGCTGTGGCGACCCCTAACGGGACAAGCCGAAAGGAAAAGAAGAAGAAGTGAGAGGTGTGAGGAAGATGCATTGGCGCTCTCCAAAGTGGGAAAGTCCCTTTCAAGAGTTACTGACAAATGAGAAAAAAAATCGCTGAAAGG
Source organism: Syngnathoides biaculeatus (assembly GCF_019802595.1). Taxonomy (NCBI): domain Eukaryota; kingdom Metazoa; phylum Chordata; class Actinopteri; order Syngnathiformes; family Syngnathidae; genus Syngnathoides; species Syngnathoides biaculeatus. The sequence goes on from NC_084661.1 coordinate 6,381,759, forward strand.
TCAATTTAGGTTAATTTGACATTGTAAAAAGGTCATTTCTGTCAAGGATCCATTTGGTAAGGTGAGCAGAAAGCTGACTCTCAGCTGGGTACAGACTTATAGTATCTGAAACCAAAAGTCAGAGAAGACATTAAAAGACACCTAACCTATTAGGGACACCTACCCTAAAAGTGATTAAGTCCCAAATTAGGAGGCTGCGGCGTGATCTCAATCATGATAACGTATTCTACCTGCTTATGACACATTTGTGGAGCGTCGGAATGTTGTTCTATGAGGAAAAACCTTTGACACTTCAAATCATTTTGAGCACCACCACTACTTTTGAAACCACTTTCTAATGAAGAAGCAAATATACCTCACGTTGCTTCTTTGCTAAAACAAGAATAGTCTCAGGGCCACAGAGATAACTACTAGTACCTCTTCTTCTAAATCTAAATTATCCGAAGTAAAAGTGATCCAAAAACTCGAGGCTGATGACTGGCTTCAAATTGCAACAGGCATTTCCGGACAAAATAATAATTGGTTTCCTATGGTAGAACAAAGGTGGCATGGTGGACCAGTTATAGAATGTTGGCCTCACAGTTCTGAGGACTGTGGTTCAAATCTCGGCCCCGCCTGTGTGGAGTTGCATGTTGACCCAGTGCCTGTGTGAGTTTTCTCTCGGCACTCTGGTTTCCTCCCGCATCTCAAAAACATGCAGCATTAATTGGACACTCTAAATTACCCCCAAGTGTGATTGTGAGTGCGGCTGTTGTGTGACTCTATGTTCATTTGTTGCTGGTTTGGGGGGAGCCCCGCCTCCTGCCTGGTGGTGGCGGGGATGGGCCAGGGATGAGAATGACCAATTTGGAAAAAGACTGAAAATGTCTACCGAGCATGTTAGAACGGCATATGATAGTCATGCTTGTGCTAGCACGAAGCTGAACATGCAGCTCGGAGCCCACCACCGAGAGGCAGGCGCATGATACCCTACCCCCTGAAATTTTCTCAACGGATTTGCGTTTATCTCGAGAATGGTCATTTTGGTCTGAAAAAGTCGGAATGTTGCCGATCGGCGGAAAATTCTCATCCCTGATGGGCTTCAGTACTCCCGTGACCCTTATGAGGATGAGCAGCTATGGATGGATGTGGATGTTAGAACACGCAGGAAATCCTTATCGAAAGATTGTGTTGTTTACATGACAATTTTTACAGATTATCCTGGCACTATTACCAGATGATTGTACCTTTGAATTTGAAGTTGAACAGTACCTGATTCTTTCGGCTTGTCCCGTTCGGGGTTATCACTGTGTGTCACCTCAGATGAACACACATATTTGTTTGGCACAGTTTTAACGCCAGATGCCCTTCCTGACGCAAACCTTCTCAGGGAGTGGAGGCCCCAGTGTGATACGATGCTCTAGTCACTGAGCTACGGGGCCTCTCCTCAGGAAGTACCTGATAATGAATGTAAAAAAAAAATGGACTTTGTGTTTACACTAACTTCTTTTGAGAATTGAAAAAAAAAAACATAGTACTGAGGAATTTCACATGCATGAAATAGATAGAAACTGGAAGCAAATTGGGAAATTTATCAGCTTCGATGTGTAAATCCATTTTTGTGATTGACAGTACATTTAAGTCATTGTCGCGTCAGGGTATCTGTTGATGACGTAGAGGTAACAGGCTTTTTGACAAATTGGAAAAAGCAAGAGATAGACTGTTGTGCGTTGATAACACGATTGTTGTATCTATTCATATGATGTCTGTTTATGAATTAACATCTACAGTACATGCAGTCTTACCCAAACATTGGCATAGACGAAAGAGCAGAGGAATGGGAACAACAAAAGTGTTTTAACATACATCGACACCACTGATGTTCCAAGTACGTATAAATTGGCCGATGAATTGGCAGCAGGATTTGAGTCCTCAAGTTCTTTGTGTACAACCGACAAAAATGGAGACAGAATCAACTGGATTCATTATAGCGTACAAAACAAATTGAGCAGTTGGACACAAAGAGGGTTTGAAGCTGTGCATGAGCAGTTATCTGCTACTTCATTTATGGCATTCCAAGGTGGAGTCGCTGTGAACATGTTGGCTGAGAGAGGGAAACCCAGTGCTGTATTTTGAGAACACGCACACAGCTCTTTGGTCTCTAGCCATGTTACAAGTTTGAGTCTTACTGATTGTATGGGGTGGACAGGGGTCTTTATGCAGCTAACGACCTCACACAGGTGCATCTGATTTCAGGATAATACATGGAGTGGAGTTGGACTTTTAAAGCCGGACAAACAGGTCTTTGTGGGTCAGAATTCTAGCTGATAGACAGGTGTTCAGATACTTATTTGCAGCTGTATCATACAAATAGATCATTAAAAAAATCTTACATTGTGATTTCTGGATTTTTCTTTTTAGATTATCTCTATCACAGTGGAACTATACACATTTCAGACCCCTCCATGATTTCTAAGTGGGAGAACTTGCAATATAGCAGGGTATTCAAATACTTATTTTCTTCATTCATAAGCCATTAAATTTTCTATGATCCCAGGTGTGATCATGGTGTGTGGCCACAGTGAACACTTCTGATGTTACAGTGGTCCTGAGCATGCTCAGGGAGCATGTCTGTATGCCCAGACATATCAAAAACTTAGAGGGAACATTGCTCACAGGCAACGAGACATTGGCGCGAAAGGGGTATATTTCGATGAAAGTGGGACTCAGTTGTGGATATGGTATCAGTTTTTCAAAACTTGTCTGGATAATGCAGTTTGCTGATGCAATGGAATCGATCAAAACAGACAAAATGTTGCCATTCAGCATAATTTCGATCTGTGGTAGCTCGAGAGTGTTCTTGTCCAACACTGCATGTACGTATGCAACTTCACTGCTGGATGAGTTGTGTTCTGTTTGTTCATCTGCAGTCTTTGTTGCGTGATGGACTTTTATTGACTCTGTCTTTGTGTTGTTTTTGTTTTATGCTTGTGCCTTTGGACATTGAACAGTGAACAATGTTATTTAGTTTACCACAAGCTTGACATTCTTTATTCTAAAATTCTAAAATGGGTATTTGCTTTCATGGGGATATTTACCTCCACAGTTTCTGCATTCCATTTAAGTGGAAAGGGAGCAAAGGCTAGAAATTTAGGTGCAGGGTTTAAATTATTTTATCATGGAGTAGATGGGAAGAGAAATGAAGTAGGTTTTTTTTTTTTAAAAGAAGAGCTGGCTAAGAATGGCTTGGAGGTGAAAAGAGTATCAGATAGAGTGACGAGGCTGAAATTTGAAATTGAAGGTATTGTGTATAATGTGATTAGCGGCTATGCCCCACAGGTAGGATGTGACCTCGAGTTGAAAGACAAATCCCCCCACCCACACACACACACACACACACACACCTTTCCAACCCTAACCCTAACCCGAAATCGCCACTCCGCGCGAGGAGGAAACCGAAATCTCACGTCTTCTTTGTCTTACAGGCCCGAACGGGGACATATCCTGGGGGCCAGTGAATCACAGACCTTGAGGCCAGGGAGACAGACTAAATTACTTATGTGTATAAAAGGGTCTTTGTGTACATGCATGTTTTCTTGGTTATGTGTGTATATATATATATATATATATATATATATATATATATATATATATATATATATACCCCCTGATACTCATACGTGTTTGCGCGGCAAAACGACAACACAGGAGTTTTTGAGACAGCCAGAATTTTAAACATCATTTGTACATTGTTTAAAATATTGTATATATCGTAGGAGTGCTTCCTACGGGATGCCGTGATTTCCTTGCCCCGTCTAGGACCTATTGTGGTGTTTGTCTTCACTCGCACCTGCGGTGAAAAAGCGATGCTTCGGGGCTGGCAGTACCTCTGCAGACCCACCAGATGGTGACTGTGGGAAGGATGCCGAGCAGGACAAGAGAGGAAGAACTCCATCAGGAGGGGTCATGGCTTCCTGTCTGGAGGACCCGTCCGGAACAATGCGCCTGCGAGGAGGTAGTTCTCTGCTGCAAAGGGTTTTTGGGCCTCGGATACTAAAAGGAACTCCACGTTAGGAGCAGCCACTGGGTGCATGTAAGTCAGTGGACCGGAATCCGGCCACCCGCCCTGATTTGTGTTTAACATGATTAGCAATATCGATGTTTAGAAAGTTAGCAGTGTGCTTCCGAATTGATAGAGGCTAAGCATATAGCCTAAACGTCGACGTAAAGCACAAATAGAACGCGTTGGCTAACATACACAGACTGATTTCACTGTTAGAAACCTGATGTAATGTTTGTATAAATTTATGAAACAAGTGTGTAAATATAAAACGATGGTTGTTCATGAAGACAAGAAATGTTCTTGGACACTTTATTAGGACACCTACACTGTGCAGAATAGACTTTGTATAATAGGCACAACAGGTGCCTTTATAAAAATTATAAAAAGACATTCCGCCGCTTGCCGAACACGAGGAAAACGGGAAGATGGGGCGGTATAGGTAGGATGACGAGGACTGGGCGGACGCCCGGTACAGGAGGCGCCGCAGGCCTACACGAGTCTTCTGGGGGCGCGATGGCGTGGCGCAGGGGGGTCGATGTCCGCAGGCACACACACACACACACACACACACCATTCCAGCCCTAACCCGAAATCGCGCACGGGGGGAGGGGGAAAGCGAAATCTCACGTCTTCTTTGTCTGACAGGCCCGAAAGGATACATCTCCTGGGGGCCAGTGAATCACAGACCTTGAGGCCAGGGAGACAGACTAAATTACATCTTTGTGTATAAAAGGGTCTATGTGTACATACATGTTTTCTTGGTTATGTGTGTGTGTATATGTGTATATATATATATATATATATATACCCCCTGATACTCATACGTGTTTGCGCGGCAAAACGACAACACAGGAGTTATTTAGACAGCCAGGGTTTTAAACATAATTTGTACATTGTTTAAAATATTGTATATATCGTAGGAGTGCTTCCTACGGGATGCCGTGATTTGCTTGCCCGTCTTGGACCTACTGTGGTGTTTGTCTTCACTCGCGCCTGCGGTGAAAAAGCGATGCTTCGGGGCTGGCACTACCTCTGCAGACCCACCAGATGGCAACTGTGGGAAGGATGCCGAGCAGGACGAGAGAGGAAGAACTCCGTCAGGAGGGGTCAGGGCTTCCTGTCTGGAGGACCCGTCCGGAACAATGCGCATGCGCCTGCGAGGAGGTACTTCTCTGCTGCAAAGGGTTTTTGGGCCTCTGATAAAAAAAGGAACTCCGCGTTAGGAGCAGCCACCGGGTGTATGTAAGTCGGAGGACCGGAATCCGGCCACCCGCCCTGATTTGTGTTTAACATGATTAGCAATATCGATGTTTAGAAAGTTAGCAGTGTGCTTCCGTATTGATAGAGGCTAAGCATATAGCCTAAACGTCGAAATATAGCACACATAGAACGCGTTGGCAAACATACACAGACTGATTTCACTGTTAGAAACCTGATGTAATGTTTGTATAAATTTATAAAACAAGTGTGTATATATAAAACGATGGTTGTTAATGAAGACAAGAAACGTTCTTAGACACTTTATTAGGACACCTGGACTGTACAGAATAGACTTTGTATAATAGGCACAACAGGTGCCAGTGTGGAAGTCATTGTGGCCTTTCATCCATCCATGACAACCATTGCGCTGCAAGCCCACTTTCGGGTGTCCTTCACGTGCATACCATGCCTGGTTCATGCCCGCGCACCCTAAGTGTGGAAGTCATGGTTGTCTTTCATCCAGCCAGCACAACCAGTACGCTGCAAGCCCGCTTGCGGGTGTCCTTCACCCACATAACATGCGTTGTTCATTCCCGTCGCCCTAAGTATGAAAGTCATGGTTGCCTTTCATCCATCCAGCACAACCGTTGCACTGCAAGCACGCTTGCGGGTGTCCTTCACCTGCATACATGGTTCATGTCCATGCACCCTAAGTGTGGAAGTCATGGTTGCCTTTCATCCATCTAGCACAACCAGTGCGCTGGAAGCCCTCTTGGGTGTGTCTTCCCATCGCATTCCATGCCTGGTTTATGCCCGCGCACGCTAAGTTTGGAAGTCATGGTTGTCATTCATCCAGCCAGCACAACCAGTGCGCTGGAAGCCCGCTTGGGTTCGTTCCCCCCCGAGCATACCATGCCTGGTTCATGCCCGCACACCCTAAGTGTGGAAGACATGGTTGCCATTCATCCATCCAGCACAACCATTGCGCTGCAAGCCTGCTTGCGGGTGTCCTTCGCCCGCTTGAGGGTGTCCTTCACCCGCATACCATGCCTGGTTCATGCCCGCTTACCCCAAGTGTGGAAGTCATGGTTGTCATTCATCCAGCCAGAACGACAAGTGCGCTAGAAGTCCGTTTGCGGGTGTCCTTCTATCGCATAACATGCGTTGTTCATTCCCGCACACCCTAAGTGTGGAAGACATGGTTGCCCTTCATCCATCCAGCACAACCATTGCGCTGCAAGCCTGCTTGCGGGTGTCCTTCGCCCGCTTGAGGGTGTCCTTAACCCGCATACCATGCCTGGTTCATGCCCGCTTACCCCAAGTGTGGAAGTCATGGTTGTCATTCATCCAGCCAGCACAACAAGTGCGCTAGAAGTCCGCTTGCGGGTGTCCTTCTTCCGCATAACAAGCGTTGTTCATTCCCGTCGCCCAAAGTGTGAAAGTCATGGTTGCCTTTCATCCATCCAGCACAACCGTTGCACTGCAAGCAGGCTTGCGGGTGTCCTTCACCAGCATACCATGCCTGGTTTATGTCCGTGCACCCTAAGTGTGGAAGTCATGGTTGCCTTTCATCCATCAAGCACAACCAGTGCGCTGGAAGCCCTCTTGGGTGCGTCTTCCCATCGCATACCATGCCTGGTTCATGTCCATGCACCCTAAGTGTGGAAGTCATGGTTGCCTTTCATCCATCTAGCACAACCAGTGCTCTGGAAGCCCTCTTGGGTGCGTCTTCCCATCGCATTCCATGCCTGGTTCATGCCCGCGCACGCTAAGTTTGGAAGTCATGGTTAACATTCATCCAGCCAGCACAACCAGTGCGCTGGAAGCCCTCTTGGGTGCGTTCCCCCCCAAGCATACCATGCCTGGTTCATGTCCGCGGACCCTAAGTTTGGAAGTCATGGTTAACATTCATCCAGCCATCACAACCAGTGCGCTGGAAGCCCTCTTGGGTGCGTTCCCCCCCAAGCATACCATGCCTGGTTCATGTCCGCGGACCCTAAGTGTGGAAGTCATGGTTGCCTTTCATCCATCTAGCACAACCAGTGCTGTGGAAGCCCTCTTGGGTGCGTCTTCCCATCGCATACCAAGCTTGGTTCATGCCCGCGCACAATAAGTGTGGAAGTCATGGTTGCCCTTCATCCATCCAGCGCAACCATTGCGCTGCAAGCCTGCTTGCGGGTGTCCTTCGCCCGCTTGCGGGTGTTCTTCGCCCGCTTGCGGGTGTTCTCACCCGCATACCATGCCTGGTTCATGCCTGTGCACCCTAATTGCTGAAGTCATGGTTGACATTCATCCAACTAGAAACACCAGTGAGGAAGTCATATATTTCATTCACCCAGCCCGCGCTCCGAGTGGGTTGGAAGCCCGCATGCGGGTGTCCTTCAGCCGCATACCATGCCTGGTTCATGCCCGCTTCCCCCAAGTGTGGAAATCATTGTTGTCATTCATCCAGCCAGCACAGCAAGTGCGCTAGAAGCCCGCTTGTGGGTGTCCTTCTTCCGCATAACATTCATTCCCGTCGCCCTAAATGTGAAAGTCATGGTTGCCTTTCATCCATCCAGCACAACCGTTCCACTGCAAGCACGCTTGCGGGTGTCCTTCACCCCCATACCATGCCTGGTTCATGTCCGTGCACCCTAACTGTAGAAGTCATGTTTGCCATTCATCCATCGAGCACAACCAGTGTGCTGGAAGCCCTCTTGGGTGCGTCTTCCCATGGCATACCATGCCTGGTTCATGCCCGCGCACGCTAAGTTTAGAAGTCATGGTTGTCATTCATTCAGCCAGCACAACCAGTGCGCTGGAAGCCCGGTTGGGTGGGTTCCCCCCCCAGCATAACATGCCTGGTTCATGCCCGCGCACCCAAAAGTGTGGAAGTTATGGTTGCCTTTCATCCAGCCAGCACAACCAGTGCGGAAGTCACGGTTGTAATTCATTCAGCCAGCACAACCAGTGCGGAAGTCACGGTTGTCATTCATTCAGCCAGCACAACCAGTGCGGAAGTCACGGTTGTCATTCATCCAGGCAATACAACTATTGCGCTGTAAGCCCGCTTGCGGGTGTCCTTCACCTGCATAACATGCGTTGTTCATGCCTTTGCACGCTAAGTGTGGAAGTCATGGTTGCTTTTAATCCAGCCAGCACAACCGTTGCGCTGCAAGCCCTCTTGCGGGTGTCCTTCACCCGCATACCATGCCTGGTTCATGTCCGTGCACCCTAACTGTAGAATTCATGTTTGCCTTTCATCCATCAAGCACAACCAGTGTGCTGGAAGCCCTCTTGGGTGCGTCTTCCCATCGCATACCATGCCTGGTTCATGCCCGCGCACGCTAAGTTTGGAAGTCATGGTTGTCATTCATCCATCCAGTACAACCAGTGCACTGGAAGCCCGCTTGCGGGTGTCCATCACCCGAATACCATGCCTGGTTCATGCCCGTGCACCCTAAGTGTAGAAATCATGGTTGTCATTCATCCAGCCAGCACAGCCAGTGTGGAACTCACGGTGGCCTTTCATCCACCTATTACAACCATTGCGCTGCAAGCCCGCTTTCATGTGTCCTTCAGCCTCATACCATGCCTGGTTCATGCACGTGCACCCTAGGTGTGGAAGTCATGGTTGTCTTTCATCCAGCCAGCACAACCAGTTGCGCTGCAAGCTCGCTTTCGGGTGTTTATCAGCCACATACCATGCCTGGTTCATGCCCGCGCACCCCAAGTGTGGAAGTCATGGTTGTCATTCATCCAGCCAGCATAAGTGCGCTAGAAGCCCGCTTGCGGGTGTCCTTCACCCACATCACATGCGTTGTTCATTCCCGTCGCCCTTAGTGTGAAAGTCATGGTTCCCTTTCATCCATCAAGCACAACCGTTGCACTACAAACACGCTTGCGGGTGTCCTTCACCTGCATACCATGCCTGGTTCATGTCCATGCACCCGAAGTGTGGAAGTCATGGTTGCCTTTCACCCAGCCAGCACAACCAGTGCGCTGCAAGCCCGCTTTCAGGTGTCCTTCAGCTGCATACCATGCCTGGTTCATGCCCGCGCACCCCAAGTGTGGAAATCATGGTTGTTATTCATCCAGCCAGCACAGCCAGTGTGGAACTCACGGTGGCCTTTCATCCACCTATTATAACCATTGCGGTGCAAGCGCGCTTTCGTGTGTCCTTCAGCCGCATACCATGCCTGGTTCATGCACGTGCACCCTAGGTATGGAAGTCATGGTTGTCTTTTATCCAGCCAGCACAACCAGTGTGTTGCAAGCCCGCTTTCGGGTGTCCTTCAGCCGCATACCATGCCTGGTTCATGCCCGCGCACCCCAAGTGTGGAAGTCATGGTTGTTATTCATCCAGCCAGCACAGCCAGTGTGGAAGTCATTGTGGCCTTTCATCCATCCATGACAACCATTGCACTACAATCCCGCTTTCGGGTGTCCTTCAGCTGCATATCATGCCTGGTTCATGCCCGCGCACCCCAAGTGTGGAAGCCATTGTTATCATTCATCCAGCCAGCACAACAAGTGCGCTGCAAGGCCGCTTGCGGGTGTCCTTCACCTGCATACCATGCCTGGTTCATGTCCATGCACCCTAATTGTGGAAGTCATGGTTGCCTTTCATGCATCCAGCACAACCAGTGCGCTGGGAGCCCTCTTGGGTGCGTCTTCCCATCGCATACCATGCCTTGTTCATGCCCGCGCACGCTAAGTTTGGAAGTCATGGTTGTCATTCATCCATCCAGTACAACCAGTGGGCTGGAAGCCCGCTTGCGGGTGTCCATCACCCGAATACCATGCCTGGTTCATGCAAGTGCACCCTAAGTTTAGAAATCATGGTTGTCATTCATCCAGCCAGCACAGCCAGTGTGAAACTCAAGGTGGCCTTTCATTCACCTATTACAACCATTGCGCTGCAAGCCCGCTTTCGTGTGTCCTTCAGCCGCATACCATGCCTGGTTCATGCCCGCGCACCCCACGTGTGGAAGTCATGGTTGTCATTCATCCAGCCAGCACAAGTGCGCTAGAGGCCCGCTTTCGGGTGTCCTTTACCCACATCACATGCGTTGTTCATTCCCGTCGCCCTAAGTGTAACATTCATGGTTGCCTTTCATCCATCTAGCACAACCAGTTCTCTGGAAGCCCTCTTGGGTTTGTCTTCCCATCGCATTTCATGCCTGGTTCATGCCCGCGCACGCTAAGTTTGGAAGTCATGGTTGTCATTCATCCATCCATTCCAAACAGTACGCTGGAAGCCCGCTTGTGGGTGTCCATCACCCGAATACCATGCCTGGTTCATGCCCATGCACTTTAAGTGTAGAAATCATGGTTGTCATTCATCCAGCCAGCACAGCCAGTGTGGATCTCACGGTGGCCTTTCATTCACCTATTACAACCATTGCGCTGCAAGCCCGCTTTCGTGTGTCCTTCAGCCGCATACCATGCCTGGTTCATGCCCGCGCACCCCACGTGTGGAATTTATGGTTGTCATTCATCCAGCCAGCACAACAAGTGCGCGAGAAGCCCGCTTGCGGGTGTCCTTCTTCCGCATAACATGCGTTGTTCATTCCCGTCGCCCTAAGTGTGAAAGTCATTGTTGCCTTTCATCAATCCAGCAAAACCGTTGCACTGCAAGCACACTTGCGGGTGTCCTTGACCCGCATACCATGCCTGGTTCATGTCCGTGCACCCTAAGTGTGAAAGTCATGGTTGCCTTTCATTCATTTAGCACAACCAGTGCGCTGGAAGCCCTCTTGGGTGCGTCTTCCCATCGCATACCATTCCTGGTTCATGCCCGCGCACGCTAAGTTTGGAAGTCATGGTTGTCATTCATCCATCCATTCCAACCAGTACGCTGGAAGCCCGCTTGTGGGTGTCCATCACCCAAATACCATGCCTGGTTCATGCCCGTGCACTTTAAATGTAGAAATCATGGTTGTCATTCATCCAGCCAGCACAGAGTGTGTGGAACTCACGGTGGCCTTTCATCCATCCATGACAACCATTGCGCTGCAATCCCGCTTTCGGGTGTCCTTCAGCCGCATACCATGCCTGGTTCATGCCCGCGCACCCCAAGTGTGGAAGACATGGTTGTCATTCATCCAGCCAGCACAGCCAGTGTGGAAGTCATTGTGGCCTTTCATCCATCCATGACAACCATTGCGCTGCAAGCCCGCTTTCGGGTGTCCTTCAGCCGCATACCATGCCTGGTTCATGCCCGCGTACCCCAAGTGTGGAAGTCATGGTTGTCATTCATCCAGCCAGCACAAGTGCGCTAGAAGCCCGCTTGCGGGTGTCCTTCACCCACATCACATGCGTTGTTCATTCCCGTCGCCCTTAGTGTGAAAGTCATGGTTCCCTTTCATCCATCAAGCACAACCGTTTTACTGCAAGCACGCTTGCGGGTGTCCTTCACCTGCATACCATGCCTGGTTCATGTCCATGCACCCGAAGTGTGGAAGTCATGGTTGCCTTTCACCCAGCCAGCACAACCAGTGCGCTGCAAGCCCGCTTTCAGGTGTCCTTCAGCTGCATACCATGCCTGGTTCATGCCCGCGCACCCCAAGTGTGGAAATCATGGTTGTTATTTATCCAGCCAGCACAGCCAGTGTGGAACTCACGGTGGCCTTTCATCCACCTATTATAACCATTGCGGTGCAAGCCCGCTTTCGTGTGTCCTTCAGCCGCATACCATGCCTGGTTCATGTCCATGCACCCGAAGTGTGGAAGTCATGGTTGCCTTTCACCCAGCCAGCACAACCAGTGCGCTGCAAGCCCGATTTCGGGTGTCCTTCAGCCGCATACCATGCCTGGTTCATGCCCGCGTACCCAAAGTGTGGAAGCCATGGTTGTTATTCATCCAGCCAGCACAACAAGTGGGCTAGAAGCCCGCTTGCGGGTGTCCTTCACCCACATCACATGCGTTGTTCATTCCCGTCGCCCTAAGTGTGAAAGTCATGGTTGCCTTTCATCCATCCAGCACAACCGCTGCACTGCAATCCCGCTTTCGGGTGTCCTTCAGCCGCATACCATGCCTGGTTCATGCCCACGTACCCAAAGTGTGGAAATCATGGTTGCCTTTCATCCATCCAGCACAACCAGTGCGCTGGAAGCCCTCTTGGTGCGTCTCCCATCGCATACCATGCCTGGTTCATGCCCGCGCACGCTGAGTTTGGAAGTCATGGTTGTCATTCTTCCATCCAGTACAACAAGTGCGCTGGAAGAACTCTTGGTTGCGTCTACCCATCTCATACCATGCCTGGTTCATGCCCGCGCACCCCAAGTGTGGAAGTCATGGTTGCATTTCATCCAGCCAGCACAAACGTTGCACTGCAAGCCCTCTTGCAGTGTCCTTCACCCGCATACCATGCCTGGTTCATGTCCGTGCGCCCGAAGTGTGGAAGTAATGGTTGCCTTTCATCCATCCAGCACAACCAGTGCGCTGGGAGCCCTCTTGGGTGCGTCTTCCCATCGCATACCATGCCTTGTTCATGCCCGCGCACGCTAAGTTTGGAAGTCATGGTTGTCATTCATCCATCCAGTACAACCAGTGCGCTGGAAGCCCGCTTGCGGGTGTCCATCACCCGAATACCATGCCTGGTTCATGCCAGTGCACCCTAAGTTTAGAAATCATGGTTGTCATTCATCCAGCCAGCACAGCCAGTGTGGAACTCATGGTGGCCTTTCATTCACCTATTACAACCATTGCGCTGCAAGGCCGCTTTCGTGTGTCTTTCAGCCGCATACCATGCCTGGTTCATGCCCGCGCACCCCACGTGTGTAATTTATGGTTGTCATTCATCCAGCCAGCACAACAAGTGCGCGAGAAGCCCGCTTGCTGGTGTCCTTCTTCCGCATAACATGCGTTGTTCATTCCCGTCGCCCTAAGTGTGAAAGTCATGGTTGCCTTTCATCCATCCACCACAACCGTTGCACTGCAAACACGCTTGCGGGTGTCCTTCACCTGCATACCATGCCTGGTTCATGTCCATGCACCCTAAGTGTGGAAGTCATGGTTGCCTTTCATCCATCTAGCACAACCAGTTCTCTGGAAGCCCTCTTGGGTTTGTCTTCCCATTGCATTTCATGCCTGGTTCATGCCCGCGCACGCTAAGTTTGAAAGTCATGGTTGTCATTCATCCAGCCAGCACAACCAGTGCGCTGGAAGCCCGCTTGGGTGCGTTCCCCCCCAAGCATACCATGCCTGGTTCATGGCCGCGCACCCCAAGTGTGGAAGTCATGGTTGTCATTCATCCAGCCAGCACAAGTGCGCTAGAAGCCCGCTTGCGGGTGTCCTTCACCTGCATAACATGCGTTGTTCATGCCTTTGCGCACTAAGTGTGGAAGTCATGGTTGCATTTCATCCAGCCAGCATAAACGTTGCGCTGCAAGCCCTCTTGCAGTGTCATTCACCCGCATACCATGCCTGGTTCATGTCCGTGCACCCGAAGTGTGGAAGTCATGGTTGCCTTTCATCCATCCATCACAACCAGTGCGCTGGGAGCCCTCTTGGGTGCGTCTTCGCATCGCATACCATGCCTTTTTCATGCCCGCGCACGCTAAGTTTGGAAGTCATGGTTGTCATTCATCCATCCAGTACAACCAGTGCGCTGGAAGCCCGCTTGCGGGTGTCCATCACCCGAATACCATGCCTGGTTCATGCCAGTGCACCCTAAGTTTAGAAATCATGGTTGTCATTCATCCAGCCAGCACAGCCAGTGTGGAACTCACGGTGGCCTTTCATTCACCTATTACAACCATTGCGCTGCAAGCCCGCTTTCGTGTGTCCTTCAGCCGCATACCATGCCTGGTTCATGCCCGCGCACCCCACGTGTGGAAGTCATGGTTGTCCTTCATCCAGCCAGCACAACAAGTGCGCGAGAAGCCCGCTTGCGGGTGTCCTTCTTCCGCATAACATGCGTTGTTCATTCCCATCGCCCAAAGTGTGATAGTCATGGTTGCCTTTCATCAATCCAGCAAAACCGTTGCACTGCAAGCACACTTGCGGGTGTCCTTGACCTGCATACCATGCCTGGTTCATGTCCGTGCACCCTAAGTGTGGAAGTCATGGTTGCCTTTCATTCATCTAGCACAACCAGTGCGCTGGAAGCCCTCTTGGGTGCGTCTTCCCATCGCATACCATGCCTTGTTCATGCCCGCGCACGCTAAGTTTGGAAGTCATGGTTGTCATTCATCCATCCATTCCAACCAGTGCGCTGGAAGCCCGCTTGTGGGTGTCCATCACCCGAATACCATGCCTGGTTCATGCCCGTGCACTTTAAGTGTAGAAATCATGGTTGTCATTCATCCAGCCAGCACAGAGAGTGTGGAACTCACGTGGCCTTTCATCCATCCATGACAACCATTGCGCTGCAATCCCGCTTTCGGGTTCCTCAGTCATTCAGCCGCATACCATGCCTGGTTCATGCCCGCGCACCCCAAGTGTGGAAGCCATGGTTAACATTCATCCAGCCAGCACAGCCAGTGTTGAAGTCATTGTGGCCTTTCATCCATCCATGACAACCATTGCGCTGCAAGCCCGCTTTCCGGGTGTCCTTCAGCCGCATACCATGCCTGGTTCATGCCCGCGTACCCCAAGTGTGGAAGTCATGGTTGTCATTCATTCCAGCCAGCACACAGTGCGCTAGAAGCCCGCTTGCGGGTTTCCTTCACCCACATCACATGCGTTGTTCATTCCCGTCGCCCTTAGTGTGAAAGTCATGGTTCCCTTTCATCCATCAAGCACAACCGTTGCACACTGCAAGCACGCTTGTGGGTGTCCTTCACCTGCATACCATGCCTGGTTCATTTTCATGCACCTTAAGTGTGGAAGTATGGTTGCCTTTCATCCAGCCAGCTCAACCAGTGCGCTGCAAGCCCGCTTTCAGATGTCCTTCAGCTGCATACCATGCCTCGTTCATGCCCGCGCACCCCAAGTGTGGAAATCATGGTTGTTATTAATCCAGCCATCACAGCCAGTGTGGAACTCACGGTGGCCTTTCATCCACCTATTATAACCATTGCGGTGCAAGCCCGCTTTCGTGTGTCCTTCAGCCGCATGCCATGCCTGGTTCATGCACGTGCACCCTAGGTATGGAAGTCATGGTTGTCTTTCATCCAGCCAGCACAACCAGTGTGTTTCAAGCCCGCTTTCGGGTGTCCTTCAGCCGCATACCATGCCTGGTTCATGCCCGCGCACCCCAAGTGTGGAAGTCATGTTTGTTATCCATCCAGCCAGCACAGCCAGTGTGGAAGTCATTGTGGCCTTTCATCCATCCATGACAACCATTGCGCTACAATCCCGCTTTTGGGTGTCTTTCAGCCGCATACCATGCCTGGTTCATGCCCGCGGACCCCAAGTGTGGAAGCCACTGTTATCATTCATCCAGCCAGCACAACAAGTGTGCTGCAAGCCCGCTTGCGGGTGTCCTTCACCTGCATACCATGCCTGGTTCATGTCCATGCACCCTAATTGTGGAAGTCATGGTTGCCTTTCATCCATCCAGCACAACCAGTGTGCTGGGAGCCCTCTTGGGTGCGTCTTCCCATCGCATACCATGCCTTGTTCATGCCCGCGCACGCTAAGTTTGGAAGTCATTGTTGTCATTCATCCATCCAGTACAACCAGTGCGCTGGAAGCCCGCTTGCGGGTGTCCATCACCCGAATACCATGCCTGGTTCATGCCAGTGCACCCTAAGTTTAGAAATCATGGTTGTCATTCATCCAGCCACACAGCCAGTGTGGAACTCACGGTGGCCTTTCATTCACCTATTACACCATTCGCTGCAAGGCCGCTTTCGTGTGTCCTTCAGCCGCCGCATACCATGCCTGGTTCATGCCCGCACACCCCACATGTGGAAGTCATGTTTGTCATCATCCAGCCAGCACAACAAGTGCGCGAGAAGCCCGCTTGCGGGTGTCCTTCTTCCGCATAACATGCGTTGTTCATTCCCGTCGCCCTAAGTGTGAAAGTCACGGTTGCCTTTCATCAATCCAGCAAAACCGTTGCACTGCAAGTACACTTGCGGGTGTCCTTGACCCGCATACCATGCCTGGTTCATGTCCGTGCACCCTAAGTGTGGAAGTCATGGTTGCCTTTCATTCATCTAGCACAACCAGTGCGCTGGAAGCCCTCTTGGGTGCGTCTTCCCATCGCATACCATTCCTTGTTCATGCCCGCGCACGCTAAGTTTGAAAGTCATGGTTGTCATTCATCCATCCAGTACAACCAGTGCGCTGGAAGCCCGCTTGCAGGTGTCCATCACCCGAATACCATGCCTGGTTCATGCCAGTGCACCCTAAGTTTAGAAATCATGGTTGTCATTCATCCAGCCAGCACAGCCAGTGTGGAACTCACGGTGGCCTTTCATTCACCTATTACAACCATTGCGCTGCAAGGCCGCTTTCGTGTGTCCTTCAGCCGCATACCATGCCTGGTTCATGCCCGCACACCCCACATGTGGAAGTCATGGTTGTCATTCATCCAGCCAGCACAACAAGTGCGCGAGAAGCCCGCTTGCGGGTGTCCTTCTTCCGCATAACATGCGTTGTTCATTCCCGTCGCCCTAAGTGTGAAAGTCACGGTTGCCTTTCATCAATCCAGCAAAACCGTTGCACTGCAAGTACACTTGCGGGTGTCCTTGACCCGCATACCATGCCTGGTTCATGTCCGTGCACCCTAAGTGTGGAAGTCATGGTTGCCTTTCATTCATCTAGCACAACCAGTGCGCTGGAAGCCCTCTTGGGTGCGTCTTCCCATCGCATACCATTCCTGGTTCATGCCCGCGCACGCTAAGTTTGAAAGTCATGGTTGTGATTCATCGAGCCAGCACAACCAGTGCGCTGGAAGCCCGCTTGGGTGCGTTCCCCCCCAAGCATACCATGCCTGGTTCATGGCCGCGCACCCCAAGTTTGGAAGTCATTGTTGTCATTCATCCATCCATTCCAACCAGTACGCTGGAAGCCCGCTTGTGGGTGTCCATCACCCGAATACCATGCCTGGTTCATGCCCGTGCACTTTAAGTGTAGAAATCATGGTTGTCATTCATCCAGCCAGCACAGAGAGTGTGGAACTCACGGTGGCCTTTCATCCATCCATGACAACCATTGCGCTGCAATCCCGCTTTCGGGTGTCCTTCAGCCGCATACCATGCCTGGTTCATGCCCGCGCACCCCAAGTGTGGAAGCCATGGTTGTCATTCATCCAGCCAGCACAGCCAGTGTGGAAGTCATTGTGGCCTTTCATCCATCCATGACAACCATTGCGCTGCAAGCCCGCTTTCGGGTGTCCTTCAGCCGCATACCATGCCTGGTTCATGCCCGCGTACCCCAAGTGTGGAAGTCATGGTTGTCATTCATCCAGCCAGCACAAGTGCGCTAGAAGCCCGCTTGCGGGTGTCCTTCACCCACATCACATGCGTTGTTCATTCCCGTCGCCCTTAGTGTGAAAGTCATGGTTCCCTTTCATCCATCAAGCACAACCGTTGCACTGCAAGCACGCTTGTGGGTGTCCTTCACCTGCATACCATGCCTGGTTCATTTCCATGCACCTTAAGTGTGGAAGTAATGGTTGCCTTTCATCCAGCCAGCTCAACCAGTGCGCTGCAAGCCCGCTTTCAGATGTCCTTCAGCTGCATACCATGCCTGGTTCATGCCCGCGCACCCCAAGTGTGGAAATCATGGTTGTTATTAATCCAGCCAGCACAGCCAGTGTGGAACTCACGGTGGCCTTTCATCCACCTATTATAACCATTGCGGTGCAAGCCCGCTTTCGTGTGTCCTTCAGCCGCATACCATGCCTGGTTCATGCACATGCACCCTAGGTATGGAAGTCATGGTTGTCTTTCATCCAGCCAGCACAACCAGTGTGTTGCAAGCCCGCTTTCGGGTGTCCTTCAGCCGCATACCATGCCTGGTTCATGCCCGCGCACCCCAAGTGTGGAAGTCATGGTTGTTATTCATCCAGCCAGCACAGCCAGTGTGGAAGTCATTGTGGCCTTTCATCCATCCATGACAACCATTGCGCTACAATCCCGCGTTTGGGTGTCTTTCAGCCGCATACCATGCCTGGTTCATGCCCGCGGACCCCAAGTGTGGAAGCCATTGTTATCATTCATCCAGCCAGCACAACAAGTGTGCTGCAAGCCCGCTTGCGGGTGTCCTTCACCTGCATACCATGCCTGGTTCATGTCCATGCACCCTAATTGTGGAAGTCATGGTTGCCTTTCATCCATCCAGCACAGCCAGTGCGCTGCAAGCCCTCTTGCAGTGTCCTTCACCCGCATACCATGGCTGGTTCATGTCCGTGCACCCGAAGTGTGGAAGTCATGGTTGCCTTTCATCCATCCAGCACAACCAGTGCGCTGGGAGCCCTCTTGGGTGCGTCTTCCCATCGCATACCATGCCTTGTTTATGCCCGCGCACGTTAAGTTTGGAAGTCATGGTTGTCATTCATCCATCCAGTACAACCAGTGCGCTGGAAGCCCGCTTGCGGGTGTCCATCACCCGAATACCATGCCTGGTTCATGCCAGTGCACCCTAAGTTTAGAAATCATTGTTGTCATTCATCCAGCCAGCACAGCCAGTGTGGAACTCATGGTGGCCTTTCATTCACCTATTACAACCATTGCGCTGCAAGCCCGCTTTCGTGTGTCCTTATGCCGCATACCATGCCTGGTTCATGCCCGCGCACCCCACGTGTGGAATTTATGGTTTTCATTCATCCAGCCAGCATAAAAAGTGCGCGAGAAGCCCGCTTGCGGGTGTCCTTCTTCCGCATAACATGCGTTGTTCATTCCCGTCGCCCTAAGTGTGAAAGTCATGGTTGCCTTTCATCAATCCAGCAAAACCGTTGCACTGCAAGCACACTTGCGGGTGTCCTTGACCCGCATACCATGCCTGGTTCATGTCCGTGCACCCTAAGTGTGGAAGTCATGGTTGCCTTTCATTCATCTAGCACAACCAGTGCGCTGGAAGCCCTCTTGGGTGCGTCTTCCCATCGCATACCTTTCCTGGTTCATGCCCGCGCACGCTAAGTTTGGAAGTCATGGTTGTCATTCATCCATCCATTCCAACCAGTTCGCTGGAAGCCCGCTTGTGGGTGTCCATCACCCGAATACCATGCCTGGTTCATGCCCGTGCACTTTAAGTGTAGAAATCATGGTAGTCATTCATCCAGCCAGCACAGAGAGTGTGGAACTCACGGTGGCCTTTCATCCATACATGACAACCATTGCGCTGCAATCCCGCTTTCGGGTGTCCTTCAGCCGCATACCATGCCTGGTTCATGCCCGCGCACCCCAAGTGTGGAAGCCATGGTTGTCATTCATCCAGCCAGCACAGCCAGTGTGGAAGTCATTGTGGCCTTTCATCCATCCATGACAACCATTGCGCTGCAAGCCCGCTTTCGGGTGTCCTTCAGCCGCATACCATGCCTGGTTCATGCCCGTGTACCCCAAGTGTTGAAGTCATGGTTGTCATTCATCCAGCCAGCACAAGTGCGCTAGAAGCCCGCTTGCGGGTGTCCTTCACCCACATCACATGCGTTGTTCATTCCCGTCGCCCTTAGTGTGAAAGTCATCCATCAAGCACAACCGTTGCACTGCAAACACGCTTGCGGGTGTCCTTCACCTGCATACCATGCCTGGTTCATGTCCATGCACCCGAAGTGTGGAAGTCATGGTTGCCTTTCACCCAGCCAGCACAACCAGTGCGCTGCAAGCCCGCTTTCAGGTGTCCTTCAGCTGCATACCATGCCTGGTTCATGCCCGCGCACCCCAAGTGTGGAAATCATGGTTGTTATTCATCCAGCCAGCACAGCCAGTGTGGAACTCACGGTGGCCTTTCATCCACCTATTATCACCATTGCGGTGCAAGCCCGCTTTCGTGTGTCCTTCAGCCGCATACCATGCCTGGTTCATGTCCATGCACCCGAAGTGTGCAAGTCATGGTTGCCTTTCACCCAGCCAGCACAACCAGTGCGCTGCAAGCCCGCTTTCAGGTGTCCTTCAGCCGCATACCATGCCTGGTTCATGCCCGCGCACCCCAAGTGTGGAAGTCATGGTTGTTATTCATCCAGCCAGCACAGCCAGTGTGGAAGTCATTGTGGCCTTTTATCCATCCATGACAACCATTGCGCTACAATCCCGCTTTCGGGTGTCTTTCAGCAAGCCGCATACCATGCCTGGTTCATGCCCGCGCACCCCAAGTGTGGAAGCCATTGTTATCATTCATCCAGCCAGCACAACAAGTGCGCTGCAAGCCCGCTTGCGGGTGTCCTTCACCTGCATATCATGCCTGGTTCATGTCCATGCACCCTAATTGTGGAAGTCATGGTTGCCTTTCATGCATCCAGCACAACCAGTGCGTTGGGAGCACTCTTGGGTGCGTCTTCCCATCGCATACCATGCCTTGTTCATGCCCGCGCACGCTAAGTTTGGAAGTCATGGTTGTCATTCATCCATCCAGTACAACCAGTGCGCTGGAAGCCCGCTTGCGGGTGTCCTTCACCCGAATGCCATGCCTGGTTCATGCCAGTGCACCCTAAGTTTAGAAATATTGGTTGTCATTCATCCAGCCAGCACAGCCAGTGTGGAATTCACGGTGGCCTTTCATTCACCTATTACAACCATTGCGCTGCAATCCCGCTTTCGGGTGTCCTTCAGCCGCATACCATGCCTGGTTCATGCCCGCGCACCCAAAGTGTGGAAGCCATGGTTGTCATTCATCCAGCCAGCACAACAAGTGGGCAAGAAGCCCGCTTGCGGGTGTCCTTCACCCACATCACATGCGTTGTTCATTCCCGTCGCCCTAAGTGTGAAAGTCATGGTTGCCTTTCATCCATCCAGCACAACCATTGCGCTGGAAGCCCTCTTGGTGCGTCTTCCTATTGCATCCCATGCCTGGTTCATGCCCGCGCACGCTAAGTTTGGAAGTCATGGTTGTCATTCTTCCATCCAGTACAACAAGTGCGCTGGAACCCCTTTGGTTGCGTCTACCCATCGCATACCATGCCTGGTTCATGCCCGCGCACCCCAAGTGTGGAAGTCATGGTTGCATTTCATCCAGCCAGCACAAACGTTGCACTGCAAGCCCTCTTGCAGTGTCCTTCACCCGCATACCATGCCTGGTTCATGTCCGTGCACCCGAAGTGTGGAAGTCATGGTTGCCTTTCATCCATCCAGCACAACCAGTGCGCTGGGAGCCCTCTTGGGTGCGTCTTCCCATCGCATACCATGCCTGGTTCATGCCCGCGCACGCTAAGTTTGGAAGTCATGGTTGTCATTCATCCATCCATTCCAACCAGTGCGCTGGAAGCCCGCTTGTGGGTGTCCATCACCCGAATACCAATTCTGGTTGGTGCCCGTGCACTTTAAGTGTAGAAATCATGGTTTCATCATCCAGCCAGCCCAGAGAGTGTGGAACTCACGGTGGCCTTTCATCCAATCATGACAACCATTGCGCTGCAATGCCGCTTTCGGGTGTCCTTCAGCCGCATACCATGCCTGGTTCATGCCCGCGCACCCCAAGTGTGGAAGCCATTGTTATCATTCATCCAGCCAGCACAACAAGTGCGCTGCAAGCCCGCTTGCGGGTGTCCTTCACCTGCATACCATGCCTGGTTCATGCCCGCGCACGCTAAGTTTGAAAGTCATGGTTGTCATTCATCCAGCCAGCACAACCAGTGCGCTGGAAGCCCGCTTGGGTTCGTTCCCCCCCCCGAGCATACCATGCCTGGTTCATGCCCGCACACCCTAAGTGTGGAAGACATGGTTGCCCTTCATCCATCCAGCACAACCATTGCGCTGCAAGCCTGCATGCGGGTGTTCTTCGCCCGCTTGAGGGTGTCCTTCAGCCGCATACCATGCCTGGTTCATGCCCGCGCACCCCACGTGTGGAAGTCATGGTTGTCATTCATCCAGCCAGCACAACAAGTGCGCGAGAAGCCCGCTTGCGGGTGTCCTTCTTCCGCATAACATGCGTTGTTCATTCCCGTTGCCCTAAGTGTGAAAGTCATGGTTGCCTTTCATCCATCCAGCACAACCGTTGCACTGCAAACACGCTTGCGGGTGTCCTTCACCTGCATACCATGCCTGGTTCATGTCCATGCACCCTAAGTGTGGAAGTCATGGTTGCCTTTCATCCATCTAGCACAACCAGTTCTCTGGAAGCCCTCTTGGGTTTGTCTTCCCATTGCATTTCATGCCTGGTTCATGCCCGCGCACGCTAAGTTTGAAAGTCATGGTTGTCAATTCATCCAGCCAGCTCAACCAGTGCGCTGAAGCCCGCTTGGGTGCGTTCCCCCCCAAGCATACCATGCCTGGTTCATGGCCGCGCACCCCAAGTGTGGAAGTCATGGTTGTCATTCATCCAGCCAGCACAAGTGCGCTAGAAGCCCGCTTGCGGGTGTCCTTCACCTGCATAACATGCGTTGTTCATGCCTTTGCGCACTAAGTGTGGAAGTCATCGTTGCATTTCATCCAGCCAGCACAAACGTTGCGCTGCAAGCCCTCTTGCAGTGTCATTCACCCGCATACCATGCCTGGTTCATGTCCGTGCACCCGAAGTGTGGAAGTCATGGTTGCCTTTCATCCATCCAGCACAACCAGTGCGCTGGGAGCCCTCTTGGGTGCGTCTTCCCATCGCATACCATGCCTTGTTCATGCCCGCGCACGCTAAGTTTGGAAGTCATGGTTGTCATTCATCCATCCAGTACAACCAGTGCGCTGGAAGCCCGCTTGCGGGTGTCCATCACCCGAATACCATGCCTGGTTCATGCCAGTGCACCCTAAGTTTAGAAATCATGGTTGTCATTCATCCAGCCAGCACAGCCAGTGTGGAACTCACGGTGGCCTTTCATCCACCTATTATAACCATTGCGCTGCAAGCCCGCTTTCGTGTGTCCTTCAGCCGCATACCATGCCTGGTTCATGCTCGTGCACCCTAGGTATGGAAGTCATGGTTGTCTTTCATCCAGCCAGCACAACCATTGTGTTGCAAGCCCGCTTTCGGGTGTCCTTCAGCCGCATACCATGCCTGGTTCATGCCCGCGCACCCCAAGTGTGGAAGTCATGGTTGTTATTCATCCAGCCAGCACAGCCAGTGTGGAAGTCATTGTGGCCTTTCATCCATCCATGACAACCATTGCGCTACATCCGCGTTTGGGTGTCTTTCAGCCGCATACCATGCCTGGTTCATGCCCGCGGACCCCAAGTGTGGAAGCCATTGTTATCATTCATCCAGCCAGCACAACAAGTGTGCTGCAAGCCCGCTTGCGGGTGTCCTTCACCTGCATACCATGCCTGGTTACTGTCCATGCACCCTAATTGTGGAAGTCATGGTTGCCTTTCATCCATCCAGCACAATCAGTGCGCTGGGAGCCCTCTTAAGTGCGTCTTCCCATCGCATACCATGCCTTGTTAATGCCCGCGCACGCTAAGTTTGGAAGTCATGGTTGTCATTCATCCATCCAGTACAACCAGTGCGCTGGAAGCCCGCTTGCGGGTGTCCATCACCCGAATACCATGCCTGGTTCATGCCAGTGCACCCTAAGTTTAGAAATCATGGTTGTCATTCATCCAGCCATCACAGCCAGTGTGGAACTCACGGTGGCCTTTCATTCACCTATTACAACCATTGCGCTGCAAGCCCGCTTTCGTGTGTCCTTCAGCCGCATACCATGCCTGGTTCATGCCCACACACCCCACGTGTGGAAGTCATGGTTGTCATTCATCCAGCCAGCACAACAAGTGCGCGAGAAGCCCGCTTGCGGGTGTCCTTCTTCCGCATAACATGCGTTGTTCATTCCCGTCGCCCTAAGTGTGATAGTCATGGTTGCCTTTCATCAATCCAGCAAAACCATTGCACTGCAAGCACACTTGCGGGTGTCCTTGACCCGCATACCATGCCTGGTTCATGTCCGTGCACCCTAAGTGTGGAAGTCATGGTTGCCTTTCATTCATGTAGCACAACCAGTGCGCTGGAAGCCCTCTTGGGTGCGTCTTCCCATCGCATACCATTCCTGGTTCATGCCTGCGCACGCTAAGTTTGGAAGTCATTGTTGTCTTTCAACATCCATCCATCTCCAAACAGTGGCGCTGGAAGCCTGCTTGTGGGGTGTCCATCACCCGAATACCAGCTGGTTCATGCCGTGCACTTTAAGTGAGAATCATGGTTGTCATTCATCCACCAGCACAGAGAGTGTGGAACTCCACGGTGGCCTTGCATTCATCCATCCATGACAACCATTGCGCTGGCAATCCCGCTTTCGGGTGTCTTCAGCAGCCGCATACCATGCCGGGTCATGCCCGGCGCAACCAAGTGTGGAAGCCATGGTTGTCATTCATCCAGCCAACCCCACAAAGTGGGCTAGAAGCCCGCTTGCGGGTGTCCTTCACCCACATCACATGCGTTGTTCATTCCCGTCGCCCTTATGTGAAGTCATGGTTCCCTTTCATCCCCAAGCACAACCGTTGCACTGCAAGCACGACTTTCGGTTGTCCTTCACCTGCATACCATGCCTGGTTCATGTCCATGCACCCTAAGTGTGGAAGTGATGGTTGCCTTTCATTCATCCAGCACAACCAGTTTGCGCTGCAAAGCC
This sequence comes from Syngnathoides biaculeatus, assembly GCF_019802595.1. Lineage (NCBI taxonomy): Eukaryota > Metazoa > Chordata > Actinopteri > Syngnathiformes > Syngnathidae > Syngnathoides > Syngnathoides biaculeatus. Next base: position 6,406,590 of record NC_084661.1, read on the forward strand.
CGCTTTCCAGGTGTCCTTCAGCTGCATACCATGCCTGGTTCATGCCCGCGCACCCAAGTGTGGAAATCATGGTTGTTATTCATTCCAGCCAGCACAGCCAGTGTGGAACTCACGGTGGCCTTTCATCCACCTATATAACCATTGCGGTGCAAGCCCGCTTTCGTGTGCCTTCCAGCCTCAGCCGCATACCATGCCTGGTTTCATCCACGGCACCCTAGGTATGGAAGTCATGGTTGTCTTTCACTCCAGCCAGCACAACCAGTGTGTTTGCAGCCCGCTTTCGGGTGTCCTTCAGCCGCATACCATGCCTGGTTCATGCCGCCTGCACCCCAAGTGGGAAGTCCATGGTTTGTTATTCAATCCAGCCATCCACCGCCACTGTGGACGTCATTGTGGCCCTTTCAGGTCCATCCCTGACAACCATTGCGCTACAATCCCGCTTTGGGTGTCTTTCAACCGCATACCATGCCTGGTTCATGCCCGCGGACCCCAAGTGTGGAACCATTGTTAATCATTCATCCAGCCAGCACAACAAGTGTGCCTGAAAGCCCGCTTGCGGGTGTCCTTCCACCTGCATACCATGGCCTGGTTTCATTCCATGGCACCCTACTTGTGGAAGTCTTGTTGCCTTTCTCCATCCCACAACCAGTGTCGCTGGGACCCTCTTGGGTGCGTCTTCCATCGCATACCATGCCTTGTTCATGCCCGCGCACGCTAAGTTTGAATCATTGTTGTCATTCATCCATCCAGTACAACCAGTGCGCTGGAAGCCAGCTTGCGGGGTCCATCACCCGAATACCATGCCTGGTTCATGCCAGTTGCACCCTAAGTTTAGAAATCATGGTTGTCATTCATCCAGCCACACAGCCAGTGGTGGAACTCACGGTGGCCTTTCATTCACCTATTACAACCATTGCGCTGCAATCCTGCTTTCGTGTGTCCTTCAGCCGCATACCATGCCTGGTTCATGCCCGCCACACCCCGACGTGTGGAAGTCATGGTTGTCATTCATCCAGCCAGCACAACAGTGCGCGAGAAGCCCGCTTGCGGGTGTCCTTCTTCCGCATAACATGCGTTGTTCATGGCATCCGCGTCGCCCTAGTGTGAAAGTCACGGTTGCCTTTCATCAATCCAGCAAAACCGTTGCACTGCAAGCACACTTGCGGGTGTCCTTGACCCGCATACTATGCCTGGTTCATGTCCGTGCACCCTAAGGTGGAAGTCATGGTTGCCTTTTCATCATCTAGCACAACCAGTGCGCTGGAACCCTCTTGGGTGCGTCTTCCCATCGCATACCATTCCTTGTTCATGCCCGCGCACGCTAAGTTTGAAAGTCATGGTTGTCATTCATTGAGCCAGCACAACCAGTGCGCTGGAAGCCCGCTTGGGTGCGTTCCCCCCCAAGCATACCATGCCTGGTTCATGGCCGCGCACCCCAAATGTGGAAGTCATTGTTGTCATTCATCCAGCCAGCACAAGTGCGCTAGAAGCCCGCTTGCGGGTGTCCTTCACCTGCATAACACGCGTTGTTCATGCCTTTGCGCACTAAGTGTGGAAGTCATGGTTGCATTTCATCCAGCCAGCACAAACATTGCGCTGCAAGCCCTCTTGCAGTGTCCTTCACCCGCATACCATGCCTGGTTCATGTCCGTGCACCCGAAGTGTGGAAGTCATGGTTGCCTTTCATCCATCCAGCACAACCAGTGGGCTGGGAGCCCTCTTGGGTGCGTCTTCCCATCGCATACCATGCCTGGTTCATGCCCGCGCACGCTAAGTTTGAAAGTCATGGTTGTCATTCATCCAGCCACCACAACCAGTGCGCAGGAAGCCCGCTTGGGTGCGTTCCCCCCCAAGCATACCATGCCTGGTTCATGCCCGCGCCCCCAAGTGTGGAAGTCATGGTTGCCTTTCATCCATCCAGCACAACCAGTGCGCTGGAAGCCCTCTTGGTGCGTCTTCCCATCGCATACCATGCCTGGTTCATGCCCGCGCACGTTAAGTTTGGAAGTCATGGTTGTCATTCTTCCATCCAGTACAACAAGTGCGCTGGTAGCCCTCTTGGTTGCGTCTACCCATCGCATACCATGCCTGGTTCATGCCCGCGCACCCCAAGTGTGGAAGTCATGGTTGTCATTCATCCAGCCAGCACAACAAGTGGGCTAGAAGGCCGCTTGCGGGTGTCCTTCACCCACCTCACATGCGTTGTTCATTACCGTCGCCCTAAGTGTGAAAGTCATGGTTGCCTTTCATCCATCCAGCACAACCGTTGCAACACAAACACGCTTGCGGGTGTCCTTCACCTGCATACCATGCCTGGTTCATGTCCATGCACCCTAAGTGTGGAAGTCATGGTTGCCTTTCATCCATCTAGCACAACCAGTTCTCTGAAAGCCCTCTTGGGTTTGTCTTCCCATTGCATTCCATGCCTGGTTCATGCCCGCACATGCTAAGTTTGAAAGTCACGGTTGTCATTCATCCAGCCAGCACAACCAGTGCGCTGGAAACCCGCTTGTGTGCGTTCCCGCCCAAGCATACCATGCCTGGTTCATGCCCGCGCAGCCCAAGTGTGGAAGTCATGGTTGCCTTTCATCCATCCAGCACAACCAGTGCGCTGGAAGCCCTCTTGGTGCGTCTTCCCATCGCATACCATGCCTGGTTCATGCCCGCGCACGTTAAGTTTGGAAGTCACGGTTGTCATTCTTCCATCCAGTACAACAAGTGCGCTGGTAGCCCTCTTGGTGCGTCTACCCATCGCATACCATGCCTGGTTCATGACCGCGCACCCCAAGTGTGGAAGTCATGGTTTCCTTTTGTCCAACCAGCACAACCAGTGCGCTGGAAGCCCGCTTGCGGGTGTCCATCACCCGAATACCATGCCTGGTTCATGCCAGTGCACCCTAAGTTTAGAAATCATGGTTGTCATTCATCCAGCCAGCACAGCCAGTGTGGAACTCACGGTGGCCTTTCATTCACCTATTACAACCATTGCGCTGCAAGCCCGCTTTCGTGTGTCCTTCAGCCGCATACCATGCCTGGTTCATGCCCGCGCACCCCAAGTGTGGAAGTCATGGTTGTTATTCATCCAGCCAGCACAGCCAGTGTGGAAGTCATTGTGGCCTTTCATCCATCCATGACAACCATTGCGCTACAGTCCCGCTTTTGGGTGTCTTTCAGCCGCATACCATGCCTGGTTCATGCCTGCGCACCCAAAGTGTGGAAGCCATGGTTGTCATTCATCCAGCCAGCACAACAAGTGGGCTAGAAGCCCGCTTGCGGATGTCCTTCACCCGCATACCATACCTGGTTCATGCCCGCGCACCTTAAGTGTGGAAATCATGGTTGTCATTCATCTAGTTAGCACAACCAGTGTGGAAGTCACGGTTGTCATTCATCCAGCCAACACAACCATTGCGCTGCAAGCCCGCTTGTGGGTGTCCTTCATCCGCATACAATGCCATGTTCATGTCCGTGCACCTTTGTTGTTTAAGTCATGGCTGCCTTTTATCCATCCAGCACAACCAGCAAGCTGGAAGCCCTCTTGCGGATGTCCTTCACCCGCATACCATACCTGGCTCATGCCCGCGCACCTTAAGTGTGGAAATCATGGTTGTCATTCATCTAGCCAGCACAACCGGTGTGGAAGTCACGGGTGTCATTCATACAGCCAGCACAACCATTGCGCTGCAAGTCTGCTTGCGGGTGTCCTTCACCCGCATACCATGCCTGGTTCATGCCCGCGCACCCTAAGTGTGGAAGTCATGGTTGCCTTTCATCTAGCCAGCATAACCAGTGCGGAAGTCACGGTTTTCATACATCCAGGCAACACAACTATTTCGCTGGAAGCCTGCTTGGGGAAGTCCTTCAAACGGATACCATGCCTGGTTCAATACCGCGCTCACAAAGTGTGGAAGTCATGGTTGTCATTCATCCATTCAGCATAACCAGTGCAGAAGTCAAGGTTGTCATTCATCCAACCACCACAACCTGCGCGCTGAAAGCCCACACACAAGGGTCCTTCTTCCGCATAACATGCGTTGTTCATGCCCGTGTGCTCTAAGAGTGGAAGTCGTGGTAGTCATTCAACTAGTTCGCTGGAAGCCCGCTTGGGTGCGTTCCCCCTGCATACCATTCCTGGTTCATGCCCGCAATCCCTAAGTGTGGAGGTCACGGTTGTCTTCATCCAGCCACCACCACCATAGCTCTGCACGAACGCTTGCGGGGTCCATCACCCCCGCATACCATGCCTGGCTCATGCCCACGCTACCTGAGTGTAGAATTTATGGTTGTCATTCATCCAGCCAGCACAGCCAGTGTGGAAGTCATGGTGGCCTTTCATCGATCGATTACAACCATTGCGCTGCAAGCGCGCATTTGGGTGTCCTTCACCCGCAGACCATGCTGGTCATGACCGCGCACCCCAAGTGTGGAAGTATGGATGTATTTCAACCCCAGCACAACCAGTCTGGAAGTCATGGTTGCCTTTCATCCATGCAGCAACCGTTGTGCTTTAAGCCCGCTTGCGGGTGTCCTTCACCCGCATACAAGCCTTGTTCATGTCCGTGCACCCTTGTTGTTAAAGTCATGGCTGCCTTTTATCCATCCAGCACAACCAGTAAGCTGGAAGCCCTCTTGGGTGTGTTCCCATCGGATACCATGCCTGGTTCATGCCCGCGCAGGCTAAGTTTGGAAGTCATGGTTGTCATTCATACAGCCAGCACAACCAGTTCTTTGGAAGCCCGCTTGGGTGCGTTCCCCCCCTAGCATACCATGCCTGGTTCATGCCCGCGCACCCTAAGTGTGGAAGTCATGGTTTCCTTTCATTCAGCCAGCACAAGCAGTGCGGAAGCCACGGTTGTCATTCATTCAGCCAGCACAACCAGTGCGGAAGTCACGGTTGTCATTCATCCAGGCAACCCAACTATTGGGCTGGAAGCCCGCTTGGGGGTGTCCTTCACGCGCATACCATGCCTGGTTCATGACCGTTCACCCTAAGTATGGAAGTCATGGTTGTCATTCATCCAGCCATCACAACCAGTGCGCTGGAAGCCTGCTTGCGGGTGTCCTTCACCCGCATACCATACCTGGTTCATGCCCGCGCACCTTAAGTGTGGAAATCCTGTTTGTCATTCATCTAGCCAGCACAACCAGTGTGGAAGTCATGGTTGTCATTCATCCAGCCAGCACAACCATTGCGCTGCAAGCCTGCTTGCGGGTGTCCTTCACCCGCATACCATGCCTGGTTCATGCCCGCGCACCTTAAGTGTGGAAGTCATGGTTGCCTTTCATCTACCCAGCATAACCAGTGTGGAAGTCACGGTTTTCATTCATCCAGGCAACACAACTATTTTGCTGGAAGCCTGCTTGGGGAAGTCCTTCAAACGTATACCATGCCTGGTTCATGCCCGCGCTCCCTAAGTGTGGAAGTCATGGTTGTCATTCATCCATCCAGCATAACCAGTGCGGAAGTCAAGGTTGTCATTCATCCAGCCACCACAACCTGCGCGTTGAAAACCCACACACAGGTGTCCTTCTTCCGCGTAACATGCGTTGTTCATGCCCGTGTGCTCTAAGAGTGGAAGTCATGGTAGTCATTCAACTAGTGCGCTGGAAGCCCGCTTGGGTGCGTTCCCCCTGCATACCATGCCTGGATCATGCCCGCACACCCTAAGTGTGGAAGTCATGGTTGCCTTTCATCCAGCCAGCACAACCATGCGGAAGTCACGGTTGTCAATCATTCAGTGAGCACAACCAGTGCGGAAGTCACGGTTGTCATTCATCCAGGCAACACAACTATTGCGCTCGAAGCCCGCTTGGGGGTGTCCTTCAACCGCATACCATGCTTGGTTCATGCCCGCGCTCCCGAAGTGTGGAGGTCACGGTTGTCTTTTTCCAGCCACCACAACCATAGCTCTGCACGACCGCTTGCGGGTGTCTATCACCCGCATTCCATGCCTGGTTCATGCCCACGCACCCTGAGTGTAGAATTTAAGGTTGTCATTCATCCAACCAGCACAGCCAGTGTGGAAGTCATGGTTGCCTTTCATCCATGCAGCACAACCGTTGTGCTGCAAGCCCGCTTGGGGGTGTCCTTCACCGCATACCATGCCTGGTTCATGTCCGTGCACCCTTGGTGTTGAATTCATGGTTGTCATTCATCCATCCAGTACAACCAGTGTGGAATTCATGGTTGCCTTTCATCCATTCAGCACAACCGTGGCGCTGCAATTCCGCTTGTGGGTGTCCTTCACCCGAATACCATGCCTGATTCATGTCCGTGCACCCGAAGTGTGGAAGTCATGGTTGCCTTCATCCAGCCAGCACAACCATGCGGAAGTCACGGTTGTCAATCATTCAGTGAGCACAACCAGTGCGGAAGTCACGGTTGTCATTAATCCAGGCAACACAACTATTGCGCTCGAAGCCCGCTTGGGGTGGTCCTTCAACCGCATACCATGCTTGGTTCATGCCCGGCGCTCCCGAAGTGTGGAGGTTCACGGTGGTCTTTTTCCAGCCACCACAACCATAGCTCTGCACGACGCTTGCGGGTGTCTATCACCCGCATTCCATGCCTGGTTCATGCCCACGCACCCTGAGTGTAGAATTTAAGGTTGTCATTCATCCAACCAGCACAGCCAGTGTGGAAGTCATGGTTGCCTTACATCCATGCAGCACAACCGTTGTGCTGCAAGCCCGCTTGCGGGTGTCCTTCACCCGCATACCATGCCTGGTTCATGTCCGTGCACCCTTGGTGTTGAATTCATGGTTGTCATTCATCCATCCAGTACAACCAGTGTGGAATTCATGGTTGCCTTTCATCCATTCAGCACAACCGTGGCGCTGCAATTCCGCTTGTGGGTGTCCTTCACCCGAATACCATGCCTGATTCATGTCCGTGCACCCGAAGTGTGGAAGTCATGGTTGCCTTTCATCCATCCAGCACAACCAGTGTGGAATTCATGGTGGCCTTTCATCCATCCAGCAAAACCATTGCGCTGCAATCCCGCATGCGGGTGTCCTTCATTCCCATACCATGCCTGGTTCATGACCGCGCACCCTAAGTATGGAAGTCATGGTTGTCATTCATCCAGCCAGCACAACCAGTACGCTGGAAGCCCGCTTGCGGGTGTCCTTCACCCGCATACCATACCTGGTTCATGCCCGCGCACCTGAAGTGTGAAAGTCATGGTTGTCATTCAACCAGCCAGAACAACCAGTCTGGAAGTCATGGTTGCCTTTTATCCATTCAGCACAACCGTTGCGCTGCAAGCCCGCTTGTGGGTGTCCTTCACCCGCATACCATGCCTGGTTCATGCCCGCACACCCTAAGTGTGGAAGTCATGGTTGCCTTTCATCGATCCAGCACAACCAGTGTGGAATTCATGGTGGCCTTTCATCCATCCAGCACAACCATTGCGCTGCAATCCCGCATGCGGGTGTCCTTCAGCCCCATACCATGCCTGGTTCATGACCGCGCACCCTAAGTATGGAAGTCATGGTTGTCATTCATCCAGCCAGCACAACCAGTACGCTGGAAGCCCGCTTGCGGGTGTCCTTCACCCGCATACCATACCTGGTTCATGCCCGCGCACCTGAAGTGTGGAAGTCATGGTTGTCATTCAACCAGCCAGAACAACCAGTCTGGAAGTCATGGTTGCCTTTTATCCATCCATCACAACCAGTGTGGAATTCATGGTTGCCTTTTATCCATTCAGCACAACCGTTGTGCTGCAAGCCCGCTTATGGGTGTCCTTCACCCGCATACCATGCCTGGTTCATGCCCGCGCACCCTAAGTGTGGAAGTCATGGTTGCCTTTCATCGATCCATTACAACCATTGCGCTGCAAGCGCTTATTCGGGTGTCCTTCACCCGCAGACCATGCCTGGTTCATGCCCGCGCACCCCAAGTGTGGAAGTTATGGTTGTATTTCAACCAGCCAGCACAACCAGTCTGGAAGTCATGGTTGCCTTTTATCCATGCAGCACAACCGTTGTGCTGCAAGCCCGCTTGCGGGTGTCCTTCACCCGCATACAATGCCTTGTTCATGTCAGTGCACCCTTGTTGTTGAAGTCATGGCTGCCTTTTATCCATCCAGCACAACCAGTAAGCTGGAAGCCCTCTTGGGTGTGTCTTCCCATCGGATACCATGCCTGGTTCATGCCCGCGCACGCTAAGTTTGGAAGTCATGGTTGTCATTCATACAGCCAGCACAACTCTTGCGCTGGAAGCCTGCTTGCGGGTGTCCTTCACCCGCATGCCATGCCTGGTTCATGCCCGCGCACCCTAAGTGTGGAAGTCATGGTTGCCTTTCATCGATCCATTACAACCATTGCGCTGCAAGCGCTTATTCGGGTGTCCTTCACCCGCAGACCATGCCTGGTTCATGCCCGCGCACCCCAAGTGTGGAAGTCATGGTTGTATTTCAACCATCCAGCACAACCAGTGTGTAATTCATGGTTGCCTTTCATCCACTCAGCACAACCGTTGCGCTGCAAGCCCGCTTGTGGGTGTCCTTCACCCGCATACCATGCCTGGTTCATGTCCGTGCACCCAAAGTGTGGAAGTCATGGTTGCCTTTCATCCATCTAGCACAACCATTGCGCTGCAATCCCGCATGCGGGTGTCCTTCAGCCGCATAACATGTCTGGTTCATGACCGCGCACCCTCAGTATGGAAGTCATGGTTGTCATTCATCCAGCCAGCACAACCAGTGCGCTGGAAGTCTGCTTGAAGGTGTCCTCCACCCGCATACCATACCTGGTTCATGCCTGTGCACCTTAAGTGTGGAAGTCATGGTTGTCATTCATATTGCAGGCCCAACCAGTGTGGAATTCATGGTTGCCTTTTATCCATTCAGCACAACCGTTGCGCTGCAAGCCCGCTTGTGGGTGTCCTTCACCCGCATACCATGCCTGGTTCATGTCCGTGCACCCTAAGTCTGGAAGTCATGGTTGTCATTCATCCAGCCAGCACAACCAGTGCGCTGGAAGCCTGCTTGCGTGAGTCCTTCACCCGCATCCCATACCTGGTTCATGCCCGCGCACCTTAAGTGTGGAAATCATGGTTGTCATTCATCTAGCCAGCACAACCAGTGTGGAAGTCACGGTTGTCATTCATCCAGCCAGCACAACCATTGCGCTGCAAGCCTGCTTGCGGGTGTCCTTCACCCGCATATCATGCCTGGTTCATGCCCGCGCACCCTAAGTGTGGCAGTCATGGTTGTCATTCATCTAGCCAGCACAACCAGTGTGGAAGTCACATTTGTCATTCATCCAGGCAACACAACTATTGCGCTTGAAGCCCGCTTGGTGGTGTCCTTCAACCGCATACCATGCTTGGTTCATGCCTGCGCTCCCTAAGTGTGGAGGTCACGGTTGTCTTTCATCCAGCCACCACAACCATAGCTCTGCACGACCGCTTGCGGGTGTCCATCTCCCGCATACCATGCCTGGTTCATGCCCACGCACCCTGTGTGTAGAATTTATGGTTGTCATTCATCCAGCCAGCACAGCCAGTGTGGAAGTCATGGTGGCCTTTCATCGATCCATTACAACCATTGCGCTGCAATCCCGCTTTCGAGTGTTCTTCAGCCGCATACCATGCCTGGTTCATGCCCGCGCACCCCAAGTGTGGAAGCCATGGTTGTCATTCATCCAGCCAGCACAGCCAGTGTGGAAGTCATTGTGGCCTTTCATCCATCCATGACAACCATTGCGCTGCAAGCCCGCTTTCGGGTGTCCTTCAGCCGCATACCATGCCTGGTTCATGCCCGCGTACCCCAAGTGTGGAAGTCAAGGTTGTCATTCATCCAGCCAGCACAAGTGCGCTAGAAGCCCGCTTGCGGGTGTCCTTCACCCACATCACATGCTATGTTCATTCCCGTCGCCCTTAGTGTGAAAGTCATGGTTCCCTTTCATCCATCAAGCACAACCGTTGCACTGCAAGCACCCTTGCGGGTGTCCTTCACCTGCATACCATGCCTGGTTCATGTCCATGCACCCTAAGTGTGGAAGTAATGGTTGCCTTTCATCCAGCCAGCACAACCAGTGCGCTGCAAGCCCGCTTTCAGGTGTCCTTCAGCTGCATACCATGCCTGGTTCATGCCCGCGCACCCCAAGTGTGGAAATCATGGTTGTTATTCATCCAGCCAGCACAGCCAGTGTGGAACTCACGGTGGCCTTTCATCCACCTATTATAACCATTGCGGTGCAAGCCCGCTTTCGTGTGTCCTTCAGCCGCATACCATGCCTGGTTCATGTCCATGCACCCTAATTGTGGAAGTCATGGTTCCCTTTCATCCATCCAGCACAACCAGTGCGCTGGAGCCCTCTTGGGTGCGTCTTCCCATCGCATACCATGCCTTGTTCATGCCCGCGCACGCTAAGTTTGGAAGTCATTGTTGTCATTCATCCATCCAGTACAACCAGTGCGCTGGAAGCCCGCTTGCGGGTGTCCATCACCCGAATACCATGCCTGGTTCATTCCAGTGCACCCTAAGTTTAGAAATCATGGTTGTCATTCATACAGCCAGCAGAGCCAGTGTGGAACTCACGGTGGCCTTTCATTCACCTATTACAAATATTGCGCTGCAAGCCCGCTTTCGTGTGTCCTTCAGCCGCATACCATGCCTGGTTCATGACCGCACACCCCACGTGTGGAAGTCATGGTTGTCAATCATCCAGCCAGCACAACAAGTGCGCGAGAAGTCCGCTTGCGGGTGTCCTTCTTCCGCATAACATGCGTTGTTCATTCCCGTCGCCCTAAGTGTGAAAGTCCTGGTTGCCTTTCATCAATCCAGCAAAACCGTTGCACTGCAAGCACACTTGCGGGTGTCCTTGACCCGCATACCATGACTGGTTCATGTCCGTGCACCCGAAGTGTGGAAGTCATGGTTGCCTTTCATCCATCCAGCACAACCAGTGCGCTGGGAGCCCTCTTGGGTGCGTCTTCCCATCGCATACCATGCCTTGTTCATGCCCGCCCACGCTAAGTTTGGAAGTCATGGTTGACATTCTTCCATCCAGTACAACAAGTGCGCTGGTAGCCCTCTTGGTTGCGTCTACCCATCGCATACCATGCCTGGTTCATGACGTGCACCCCAAGTGTGGAAGTCATGGTTGCCTTTCACCCAGCCAGCACAACCAGTGCGCTGCAAACCCGCTTTCAGGTGTCCTTCAGCTGCATTCCATGCCTGGTTCATGCCCGCACACCCCAAGTGTGGAAATCATGGTTGTTATTCATCCAGCCAACACAGCCAGTGTGGAACTCACGGTGGCCTTTCATCCACCTATTATAACCATTGCGGTGCAAGCGCGCTTTCGTGTGTCCTTCAGCCGCATACCTTGCCTGGTTCATGCACGTGCACCCTAGGTATGGAAGTCATGGTTGTCTTTTATCCAGCCAGCACAACCAGTGTGCTGCAAGCCCGCTTTCGGGTGTCCTTCAGCCGCATACCATGCCTGGTTCATGCCCGCGCACCCCAAGTGTGGAAGTCATGGTTGTTATTCATCCAGCCAGCACAGCCAGTGTGGAAGTCATTGTGGCCTTTCATCCATCTATGACAACATTGCGCTACAATCCCGCTTTCGGGTGTCTTTCAGCCGCATACCATGCCTGGTTCATGCCCGCGCACCCCAAGTGTGGAAGCCATTGTTATCATTCATCCAGCCAGCACAACAAGTGCGCTGCAAGCCCGCTTGCGGGTGTCCTTCACCTGCATATCATGCCTGGTTCATGTCCATGCACCCTAATTGTGGAAGTCATGGTTGCCTTTCATGCATCCAGCACAACCAGTGCGCTGGGAGCCCTCTTGGGTGCGTCTTCCCATCGCATACCATGCCTTGTTCATGCCCGTGGACGCTAAGTTTGGAAGTCATGGTTGTCATTCATCCATCCAGTACAACCAGTGCGCTGGAAGCCCGCTTGCGGGTGTCCTTCACCCGAATACCATGCCTGGTTCATGCCAGTGCATCCTAATTTTAGAAATCATGGTTGTCATTCATCCAGCCAGCACAGCCAGTGTGGAACTCACGGTGGCCTTTCATTCACCTATTACAACCATTGCGCTGCAATCCCGCTTTTGGGTGTCCTTCAGCCGCATACCATGCCTGGTTCATGCCCGCGCACCCAAAGTGTGGAAGCCATGGTTGTCATTCATCCAGCCAGCACAACAAGTGGGCTAGAAGCCCGCTTGCGGTCGTCCTTCACCCACATCACATGCGTTGTTCATTCCCGTCGCCCTAAGTGTGAAAGTCATGGTTGCCTTTCATCCATCCAGCACATCCGTTGCACTGCAAACACGCTTGCGGGTGTCCTTCACCTGCATACCATGCCTGGTTCATGTCCATGCACCCTAAGTGTGGAAGTCACGGTTGCCTTTCATCCATCGAGCACAACCAGTTCTCTGGAAGCTCTCTTGGGTTTGTCTTCCCATTGCATTCCATGCCTGGTTCATGCCCGCGCACGCTAAGTTTGAAAGTCATGGTTGTCATTCATCCCGCCAGCACAACCAGTGCGCAGGAAGCCCGCTTGGGTGCGTTCCCCCCCAAGCATACCATGCCTGGTTCATGCCCGCGCACCCCAAGTGTGGAAGTCATGGTTTCCTTTCATCCAGCCAGCACAACCAGTGCGCTGGAAGCCCTCTTGGTGCGTCTTCCCATCGCATACCATGCCTGGTTCATGCCCGCGCACGTTAAGTTTGGAAGTCATGGTTGTTCTTCTTCCATCCAGTACAACAAGTGCGCTGGTAGCCCTCTTGGTTGCGTCTACCCATCGCATACCATGCCTGTTCATGCCCGCGCACCCCAAGTGTGGAAGTCATGGTTGTCAATCATCCAGCCAGCACAAGTGCGCTAGAAGCCCGCTTGCGGGTTTCCTTCACCTGCATAACATGCGTTGTTCATGTCCTTTGCGCACTAAGTGTGGAAGTCATGGTTGCATTTCATCCAGGTCAGCAGCAAAACGTTGCGCTGCAAGCCCTCTTGCAGTGTCCTTCACCCACCCGCATACCATGCCTGGTTCATGTCCTTGCATGCAAACCCGAAGTATGGAAGTCATGGTTGTCATTCATCCAGCCAGCACAACAAGTGCGCGAGAAGCCGCTTGCGGCCGTCCTTCACCCACATCACATGCGTTGTTCATTCCCGTCGCCCTAAGTGTGAAAGTCATGGTTTGCTTTCATCCATCCAGCACATCCGTTGCACTGCAAACACGCTTGCGGGTGTCCTTCACCTGCATACCATGCCTGTTCATGTCCATGCACCCTAAGTGTGGAAGTCACGGTTGCCTTTCATCCATCTAGCACAACCAGTTCTCTGGAAGCTCTCTTGGGTTGTCTTCCCATTGCATTCCATGCCTGGTTTCATGCATGCGCCACGCTAAGTTTGAAAGTCATGGTTGTCATTCATCCCGCCAGCACAACCAGTGCGCAGGAAGCCCGCTTGGGTGCGTTCCCCCCCAAGCATACCATGCCTGGTTCATGCCCGCGCACCCCAAGTGTGGAAGTCATGGTTTCCTTTCATCCAGCCAGCACAACCAGTGCGCTGGAAGCCCTCTTGGTGCGTCTTCCCATCGCATACCATGCCTGGTTCATGCCCGCGCACGTTAAGTTTGGAGTCATGGTTGTTCTTCTTCCATCCAGTACAACAAGTGCGCTGTAGCCCTCTTGGTTGCGTCTACCCATCGCATACCATGCCTGGTTCATGCCGCGCACCCCAAGTGTGGAAGTCATGGTTGTCAATCATCCAGCCAGCACAAGTGCGCTAGAAGCCCGCTTGCGGGTTTCCTTCACCTCACCTGCATAACATGCGTTGTTCCATGCCTTGCGCACTAAGTGTGGAAGTCATGGTTGCATTTCATCCAGCCAGCACAAACGTTGCGCTGCAAGCCCTCTTGCAGTGTCCTTCACCCGCATACCATGCCTGGTTCATGTCCTTGCACCCGAAGTATGGAAGTCATGGTTGTCATTCATCCAGCCAGCACAACAAGTGCGCGAGAAGCCCGCTTACGGGTGTCCTTCTTCTGCATAACATGCGTTGTCCATTCCCGTCGCCCTAAGTGTGAAAGTCATGGTTGCCTTTCATTCATCTAGCACAACCAGTTCTCTGGAAGCCCTCTTGGGTTTGTCTTCCCATCCCATTCCATGCCTGGTTCATGCCCCCGCGCACGCTAAGTTTGAAAGTCATGGTTGTCATTCATCCAGCCAGCACAACCAGTGCGCTGGAAGCCCGCTTGGGTTCGTTCCCCCCCGAGCATACCATGCCTGGTTCATGCCCGCACATCCTAAGTGTGGAAGACATGGTTGCCCTTCATCCATCCAGCACAACCATTGCGCTGCAAGCCTGCTTGCGGGTGTCCTTCGCCCGCTTGAGGGTGTCCTTCAGCCGCATACCATGCCTGGTTCATGCCCGCCACCCCACGTGTGGAAGTGATGGTTGTCATTCATCCAGCCAGCACAACAAGTGCGCGAGAAGCCCGCTTGCGGGTGTCCTTCTTCCGCATAACATGCGTTGTTCATTCCCATCGCCCTAAGTGTGAACGTCATGGTTGCCTTTCATCAATCCAGCAAAACCGTTGCACTGCAAGCACACTTGCGGGTGTCCTTGACCCGCATACCATGCCTGGTTCATGTCCGTGCACCCTAAGTGTGGAAGGCATGGTTGCCTTTCATCCATCTAGCACAACCAGTGCGCTGGAAGCCCTCTTGGGTAGTCTTCCCATCGCATACCATTCCTGGTTCACTGCCGCGCACGCTAAGTTTGGAAGTCATGGTTGTCATTCATCCATCCATTCCAACCAGTGCGCTGGAAGCCAGCTTGTGGGTGTCCATCACCCGAATACCAGGCCTGGTTGGTGCCCGTGCACTTTAAGCGTGGAAGCCATGGTTGTCATTCATCCAGCCAGCACAACAAGTGGGCTAGAAGGCCGCTTGCGGGTGTCCTTCACCCACCTCACATGCGTTGTTCATTCCCGTCGCCCTAAGTGTGAAAGTCATGGTTGCCTTTCATCAATCCAGCAAAACCGTTGCACTGCAAGCACACTTGCGGGTGTCCTTCACCTGCATACCATGCCTGGTTCATGTCCATGCACCCTAAGTTTGGAAGTCATGGTTGCCTTTCATCATCTAGCACAACCAGTTCTCTGAAAGCCCTCTTGGGTTTGTCTTCCCATTGCATTCCATGCCTGGTTCATGCCCGCGCACGCTAAGTTTGAAAGTCATGGTTGTCATTCATCCAGCCAGCACAACCAGTGCGCTGGAAACCCGCTTGTGTGCGTTCCCCCCCCCCCCATACCATGCCTGGTTCATGCCCGCGCACCCCAAGTGTGGAAGTCATGGTTGCCTTTCATCCATCCAGCACAACCAGTGCGCTGGAAGCCCTCTTGGTGCGTCTTCCCATCGCATACCATGCCTGGTTCATGCCCGCGCACGTTAAGTTTGGAAGTCATGGTTGTCATTCTTCCATCCAGTACAACAAGTGCGCTGGTAGCCCTCTTGGTTGCGTCTACCCATCGCATACCATGCCTGGTTCATGACCGCGCACCCCAAGTGTGGAAGTCATGGTTGCCTTTCATCCATCCAGCACAACCAGTGCGCTGGAAGCCCGCTTGTGGGTGTCCATCACCCGAATACCATGCCTGGTTCATGCCAGTGCACCCTAAGTTTAGAAATCATGGTTGTCATTCATCCAGCCAGCACAGCCAGTGTGGAACTCACGGTGGCCTTTCATTCACCTATTACAACCATTGCGCTGCAAGCCCGCTTTCGTGTGTCCTTCAGCCGCATACCATGCCTGGTTCATGCCCGCGCACCCCAAGTGTGGAAGTCATGGTTGTTATTCATCCAGCCAGCACAGCCAGTGTGGAAGTCATTGTGGCCTTTCATCCATCCATGACAACCATTGCGCTACAGTCCCGCTTTTGGGTGTCTTTCAGCCGCATACCATGCCTGGTTCATGCCCGCGCAGGCTAAGTTTGGAAGTCATTGTTGTCATTCGTCCATCCATTCCAACCAGTGCGCTGGAAGCCCGCTTGTGGGTGTCCATCACCCGAATACCATGCCTGGTTCATGCCCGTGCACTTTAAGTGTAGAAATCATGGTTGTCATTCATCCAGCCAGCACAACAAGTGGGCTAGAAGCCCGCTTGCGGATGTCCTTCACCCGCATACCATACCTGGTTCATGCCCGCGAACCTTAAGTGTGGAAATCATGGTTGTCATTCATCTAGCCAGCACAACCAGTGTGGATGTCACGGGTGTCATTCATCCAGCCAGCACAACCATTGCGCTGCAAGCCTGCTTGCCGGTGTCCTTCACCCGCATACCATGCCTGTTCATGCCCGCGCACCCTAAGTGTGGAAGTCATGGTTGCCTTTCATCATCGATCCATTACAACCATTGCGCTGCAAGCGCTTATTCGGGTGTCCTTCACCCGCAGACCATGCCTGGTTCATGCCCGCGCACCCCAAGTGTGGAAGTCATGGTTGTATTTCAACCAGCCAGCACAACCAGTCTGGAAGTCATGGTTGCCTTTTATCCATGCAGCACAACCGTTGTGCTGCAAGCCCGCTTGCGGGTGTCCTTCACCCGCATACAATGCCTTGTTCATGTCAGTGCACCCTTGTTGTTGAAGTCATGGCTGCCTTTTATCCATCCAGCACAACCAGTAAGCTGGAAGCCCTCTTGGGTGTGTCTTCCCATCGGATACCATAACTGGTTCATGCCCGCGCACGCTAAGTTTGGAAGTCATGGTTGTCTATCATACAGCCAGCACAACCAGTGCGGAGGTCACGGTTGTCATTCATTCAGGCAACACAACTTTTGCGCTGGAAGCCTGCTTTGGAAAAACCTTCAAACGGATACCATGCCTGGTTCATGCCCGCGCTCCCTAAGTGTTGGATTCTCCGCGTTAGTAGCAGCCACCGGGTGCATGTAAGTCGGTGGACCGGAATCCGGCCACCTGCCCTGATTTTTGTTTGACATGATTAGCAATATCAATGTTTAGAAAGTTCGCAGTGTGCTTCCGTATTGACAGAGGCTCAGCATGTAGCCTAAACGTTGACGTATAGCACACATAGAACGAGTTGGCTAACATACACTGACTGATTTCATTGTTAGAAACCTGATGTAATGTTTGTATAAATTTATGAAACAAGTGTGTATATATAAAATGATGGTTGTTCATGAAGACAAGAAACGTTCTTGAACACTATATTAGGACACCTGGACTGTACAGAATAGACTGTATCATAGGCACAACAGGTGCCTTTATGAAAATTATAAAAAGACATTCCGCTGCTTGCCAAACACGAGGAAAACGGGAAGATGGGGCGGTATTGGGAGGATGATGAGGACTGGGTGCACGCCCGTACAGGAGGCGCCGCAGGCCTACACGAGGCTTCTGGGGGCGCGATGGTGTGGCGCAGGGGTGGGTCGATGTCCGCAGGCACACACACACCATTCCAGCCCTCACCCGAAATCGCCCCTCCGCGCGCACGGGGACGAGGGGGAACGCGAAATCTCATGTCTTCTTTGTCTTACAGCCCCGAACGGAGACATCTCCTAGGGGCCAATGAATCACAGACCTTGAGGCCAGGGAGACAGACTAAATTACATATATGTGTAAAAAAGGGTCTATGCATCAATGCATGTTTTCTTGGTTATGTGTGTGTATTTATAAATATATATATATATATATATATATAAACCCTGAGACTCATACGTGCTTGCACGGCAAAACGGCAACACAGGAGTTATTTAGACAGCCAGGGTTTTAAACATCATTTGTACAATGTTTAAAATTTTGTATACATTGTAGAAGTGCTTCCTACGGGTTGCCGTGATTTCCTTGCCCCGTCTAGGACCTACTGTGGTGTTTGTCTTCACTAGAGCCTGCGGTGGAAAAAAAAAAAAGTGATGCTTCGAGGCTGGCAGTACCTCTGCAGACCCACCAGATGGCGACTGTGGGAAGGATGCCGAGCAGGACAAGAGAGGAAAAACTCCGTCAGGAGGGGTCAGGGCTTCCTGTATGGAGGACCCGTCCGGAACAATGCGCATGCGAGGAGGTACTTCTCTGCTGCAAAGGGTTTTTGGGCCTCGGATATAAAAAAAAGAAATCCGCGTTAGTAGCAGCCGCCGGGTGCATGTAAGTCGGTGGACCGGAATCTGGCCACCTGCCCTGATTTGTGTTTAACATGATTAGCAATATCAATGTTTAGAAAGTTCGCAGTGTGCTTCCGTATTGATAGAGGCTCAGCATATAGCCTAAACGTTGACGTATAGCACACATAGATCGTGTTGGCTAACATACACAGACTGATTTCATTGTTAGAAACCTGATGTAATGTTTTCATATAAGTTTATGAAACAAGTGTGTATATATAAAACGATGGTTGTTCATGAAGAAGAAACGATCTTGAACACTTGATTAGGACACCTGGACTGTACAGAATAGACTGTATCATAGGCACAACAGGTGCCTTTATAAAAATTATAAAAAGACATTCTGCTGCTTGCCGAACACGAGGAAAACGGGAAGATGGAGCGGTATTGGGAGGGTGACGAGGACTGGGCGGACGCCCGGTACAGGAGGCGCCGCAGGCCTACACGAGGCTTCTGGGGGCACGATGGCGTGGCGCAGGGTGGGTCGATGTCCGCAGGCACACACACACACACACCATTCCAGCCCTAACCCGAAATCGCCCCTCGCGCGCACAGGGAGGAGGGGGAAAGCGAAATCTCATATCTTCTTTGTCTTATAGGCCCGAACGGAGACATTTCCTGGGTGCCAGTGAATCACAGACCTTGAGGCCAGGGAGACAGACTAAATTACATATATGTGTAAAAAAGGGTCTATGCGTCAATGCATGTTTTCTTGATTTTGTGTGTGTTTTTATAAAAAAAAAATATATATATATATATATATATATATATTATATATAAATATATATATATATAAACCCTGAGACTCATACGTGCTTGCGCGGCAAAACGGCAACACAGGAGTTATTTAGACAGCCAGGGTTTTAAACATCATTTGTACAATGTTTAAAATTTTGTATACATTGTAGAAGTGCTTCCTACGGGTTGCCGTGATTTCCTTGCCCCGTCTAGGACCTACTGTGGTGTTTGTCTTCACTAGAGCCTGCGGTGGAAAAAAAAAAAAGTGATGCTTCGAGGTTGGCAGTACCTCTGCAGACCCACCAGATGGCGACTGTGGGAAGGATGCCAAGCAGGATGAGAGAGGAAGAACTCCGTCAGGAGGGGTCAGGGCTTCCTGTATGGACGACCCGTCCGGAACAATGCGCATGCGAGGAGGTACTTCTCTGCTGCAAAGGGTTTTTGGGGCTCGGATGAAAAAAAAGAAATCCGCGTTCGGAGCAGCCACCGGGTGCATGGAAGTCGGTGGACCGGAATCCGGACACCTGCCCTGATTTGTGTTTAACATGATTAACAATATCAATGTTTAGAAAGTTAGCAGTGTGCTTCCGTATTGATAGAGGCTAAGCATATAGCCTAAACGTTGACGTATAGCACAAATAGAACGCATTGGCTAACATACACAGACTGATTTCACTGTTAGAAACCTGATGTAATGTTTGTATAAATTTATGAAACAAGTGTGTATATATAAAACGATGGTTGTTCATGAAGACAAGAAACGTTCTTGAACACTTTAATAGGACACCTGGACTGTACAGAATAGACTTTGTATAATAGGCACAACAGGTGCCTTTATAAAAATTATAAAAAGACATTCTGCTGCTTGCCAAACACGAGGAAAACGGGAAGATGGGGCGGTATTGGGAGGATGATGAGGACTGGGCGGACGCCCGGTACAGGGGGCGCCGCAGGCCTACACGAGGCTTCTGGGGGCGCGATGGCGTGGCGCAGGGGTGGGTCGATGTCCGCAGGCACACACACACCATTCCAGCCCTCACCCGAAATCGCCCCTCCGCGCGCACGGGGACGAGGGGGAAAGCGAAATCTCATGTCTTCTTTGTCTTACAGGCCCGAACGGAGAAATCTCCTGGAGGCCAATGAATCACAGACCTTGAGAACAGGGAGACAGACTAAATTACATATATGTGTAAAAAAGGGTCTATGCCTCAATGCATGTTTTCTTGGTTATGTGTGTGTATATATAAATATATATATATATAAACCCTGAGACTCATACGTGCTTGCACGGCAAAACGGCAACACAGGAGTTATTTAGACAGCCAGGGTTTTAAACATCATTTGTACAATGTTTAAAATTTTGTATACATTGTAGAAGTGCTTCCTACGGGTTGCCGTGATTTCCTTGCCCCGTCTAGGACCTACTGTGGTGTTTGTCTTCACTAGAGCCTGCGGTGGAAAAAAAAAAATTGATGCTTCGAGGCTGGCAGTACCTCTGCAGACCCACCAGATGGCGACTGTGGGAAGTATGCCGAGCAGGACGAGAGAGGAAGAACTCCGTCAGGAGGGGTCAGGGCTTCCTGTATGGACGACCCGTCCGGAACAATGCGCATGCGAGGAGGTACTTCTCTGCTGCAAAGGGTTTTTGGGGCTCGGATGAAAAAAAAGAAATCCGCGTTAGGAGCAGCCACCGGGTGCATGTAAGTCGGTGGACCGGAATCCGGACACCTGCCCTGATTTGTGTTTAACATGATTAGCAATATCAATGTTTAGAAAGTTAGCAGTGTGCTTCCGTATTGATAGAGGCTAAGCATATAGGCTAAACGTTGACGTATAGAACGCATTGGCTAACATACACAGACTGATTTCACTGTTAGAAACCTGATGTAATGTTTGTATAAATTTATGAAACAAGTGTGTATATATAAAACGATGGTTGTTCATGAAGACAAGAAACGTTCTTGAACACTTTATTAGGACACCTGGACTGTACAGAATAGACTGTATCATAGGCACAACAGGTGCCTTTATAAAAATTATAAAAAGACATTCTACTGCTTGCCGAACACGAGGAAAACGGGAAGATGGGGCGGTATTGGGAGGGTGACGAGGACTGGGCGGACGCCCGGTACAGGAGGCGCCGCAGGCCTACACGAGGCTTCTGGGGGCACGATGGCGTGGCGCAGGGTGGGTCGATGTCCGCAGGCACACACACACACACACACACACACACACACACACACACACACACACACACACACACACACAACACACACACACACACCATTTCAGCCCTAACCTGAAATCGCCCCTCCGTGCGCACAGGGAGGAGGGGGTAAAGCGAAATCTCATGTCTTCTTTGTCTTATAGGCCCAACGGAGACATTTCCTGGGTGCCAGTGAATCACAGACCTTGAGGCCAGGGAGACAGCCTAAACTACATATATGTGTATAAAAGGGTCTATGCGTCAATGCATGTTTTCTTGGTTATGTGTGTGTGTATATATATATATATATATATATATTATATAGTATATATAAACCCTGATACTCATACGTGCTTGCGCGGCAAAACGGCAACACAGGAGTTATTTAGACAGCCAGGGTTTTAAACATCATTTGTACAAGTTTAAAATGTTGTATATATTGTAAAGTGCTTCCTACGGGATGCCGTGATTTCATTGCCCCGTCTAGGACCTACTGTGGTGTTTGTCTTCACTAGAGCCTGCGGTGGAAAAAAAAAAAAAAGTGATGCTTCGAGGCTGGCAGTTCCTCTGCAGACCCACCAGATGGCGACTGTGGGAAGGATGCCGAGCAGGACGAGAGAGGAAGAACTCCGTCAGGAGGGGTCAGGGCTTCCTGTATGGAGGACCCGTCCGGAACAATGCGCATGCGAGGAGGTACTTCTCTGCTGCAAAGGGTTTTTGGGGCTCGGATGAAAAAAAAGAAATCCGCGTTAGGAGCAGCCACCGGGTGCATGTAAGTCGGTGGACCGGAATCCGGACACCTGCCCTGATTTGTGTTTAACATGATTAGCAATATCAATGTTTAGAAAGTTAGCAGTGTGCTTCCGTATTGATAGAGGCTAAGCATATAGGCTAAACGTTGACGTATAGAACGCATTGGCTAACATACACAGACTGATTTCACTGTTAGAAACCTGATGTAATGTTTGTATAAATTTATGAAACAAGTGTGTATGTATAAAACGATGGTTGTTCATGAAGACAAGAAACGTTCTTGAACACTTTATTAGGACACCTGGACTGTACAGAATAGACTGTATCATAGGCACAACAGGTGCCTTTATAAAAATTATAAAAAGACATTCTACTGCTTGCCGAACACGAGGAAAACGGAAGATGGGGCGGTATTGGGAGGGTGACGAGGACTGGGCGGACGCCCGGTACAGGAGGCGCCGCAGGCCTACACGAGGCTTCTGGGGGCACGATGGCGTGGCGCAGGGTGGGTCGATGTCCGCAGGCACACACACACACACACACACACACACACACACACCACCACACACACACACAACACACACACCACACACACACCATTTCAGCCCTAACCTGAAATCGCCCCTCCGCGCGCACAGGGAGGAGGGGGAAAGCGAAATCTCATGTCTTCTTTGTCTTATAGGCCCGAACGGAGACATTTCCTGGGTGCCAGTGAATCACAGACCTTGAGGCCAGGGAGACAGCCTAACTACATATATGTGTATAAAAGGGTCTATGCGTCAATGCATGTTTTCTCTTGGTTATGTGTGTGTGTATATATATATATAATATATATATATTATATATAATATAAACCCTGATACTCATACGTGCTTGCGCGGCAAAACGGCAACACAGGAGTTATTTAGACAGCCAGGGTTTTAAACATCATTTGTACAATGTTTAAAATGTTGTATATATTGTAGAAGTGCTTCCTACGGGATGCCGTGATTTCATTGCCCCGTCTAGGACCTACTGTGGTGTTTGTCTTCACTAGAGCCTGCGGTAGAAAAAAAAAAAAAAGTGATGCTTTGAGGCTGGCAGTTCCTCTGCAGACCCACCAGATGGCGACTGTGGGAAGGATGCCGAGCAGGACGAGAGAGGAAGAACTCCGTCAGGAGGGGTCAGGGCTTCCTGTATGGAGGACCCGTCCGGAACAATGCGCATGCGAGGAGGTACTTCTCTGCTGCAAAGGGTTTTTGGGGCTCGGATGAAAAAAAAGAAATCCGCGTTCGGAGCAGCCACCGGGTGCATGGAAGTCGGTGGACCGGAATCCGGACACCTGCCCTGATTTGTGTTTAACATGATTAGCAATATCAATGTTTAGAAAGTTAGCAGTGTGCTTCCGTATTGATAGAGGCTAAGCATATAGGCTAAACGTTGACGTATAGCACACATAGAACGCATTGGCTAACATACACAGACTGATTTCACTGTTAGAAACCTGATGTAATGTTTGTATAAAATTTATGAAA